>NW_025335268.1:49382716-49654858 GCF_004798865.1 Varanus komodoensis
AGAAGGCATTCTTATCTCTTCTAGCTATTCTTTGGAATTCTGCATTCTCTTGGGTGTATCTTTCTCTTTCTCCCTTGCCTTTCACTTCCCTTCTTTCCTCAGCTATTTGTAAAGCTTCTTCAGACAGCCATTTTGCTTTCTTGCATTTCTTTTTCTTTGGGATGGTTTTAGTTGCTACCTCTTGTACAATGTTGTGAACCTCTGTCCATAGTTCTTCAGGCACTCTGTCTATCAGATCTAATTCCTTAAATCTATTTGTCACCTCTACTGTATATTCATCAGGGATATGATTTAGGTCATACCTGAGTGGCCTAGTGCTTTCTCCTACTTTTTTCAACTTAAGCCTAAATTTTGCAACCAGAAGCTCCTGATCTGAGCCACAGTCAGCTCCTGGTCTAGTTTTTACTGACTGTATAGAGCAGGGGTCTCAAACTCGTGGCATGTGGGCCAATTGCTGGGATGCGTGGGGCACGGGGGAGGGGCCCTGCGGCCTTCAAAGTGCCGGTGGTGCCCGGGCCGGCCGTGGGATGAGCGGCCCACCCCCACCGCGGTGGTGGAATACTTGATGCAGCCGAGCCTCACCCACACTCTACTTCCAGCGGCCCCCAGGTAAGTTGAGTTTGAGACCCCTGGTATAGAGCTTCTCCATGTTTGGCTGCAGAGCACATAATCAATCTGATTTCTGTGTTGACCATCTGGTGATGTCCATGTGTAGAGTCGTCTCTTGGGTTGTTGGAAAAGAGTGTTTGCTATGACCATTGTATTCTCTTGACAAAATTCTACCAGCCTGTGCCCAGCTTCATTTTGTACTCCAAGGCCAAACTTGCCTGTTATTCTGGTTATCTTTTGGCTTCCTACTTCAGCATTCCAATCCCCCATGATGATAAGGACATCATTTTTTGGAGTTAATTCTAGAAGGTGTTGTAGGCCTTCATAGAACTGGTCAACTTCAGCCTATTCAGTGCCAGTGGTTGGGGCACAGACTTGGACTATTGTGATGTTGAATGGTTTGCCTTGGATTCGAACTGAGATCATTCTGTCATTTTGGAGATTGTATCCCAGTACTGCTTTTCCTACTCTTTTATTGACTATGAAGGCTACTCCATTTCTTCTGAGGGATTCTTGCCTGCAGTAGTATACCTGATGGTCATCTGAATTAAATTCACCCATTCCTGTCCATTTTAGTTCACTGATTCCTAAGATGTCGATGTTCAGTCTTGTCATCTCGTTTGACCACATCCAGCTTGCCTTGATTCATGGATCTTACATTCCAGGTTCCTATGGAGTATAGATCTTTGCAGCATCGGACTCTCCTTTCACCACCAAATACATCAGCAACTGAGTGTCCTTTTGGCTTTGACCCAGTCGCTTCATTCTTTCTGGAGCTACTGGTACTAGCCCTCTGCTCTTCCCCAGTAGCATATTGGACACCTTCCGACCTGAGGGGCTCATCTTCCGGCGTCATATCTTTTTGCCTTTTGGTACTGTCCAAGGGGTTTTCATGGCAAAGATACTGGAGTGGGTTGCCATTTCCTTCTCCAGTGGATCACGTTTTGTCAGAGCTCTCTGCTACGATGTGTCTGTCTTGGTGGCCCTGCACAGCATAGCTCATAGCTTCATTGAGCTACGCAAGCCCCATGACAAGGCAGTGATCCATGAAGGAGAAAGGAAGCATACAAACTCTCTAATCACTCTTTTAACCAAGATTAAGAGACTGGAAGTGCTGGGTATTCACTACATCTGGAAAGCATCTATAATCTGTGTTTCCTTAATCATATGAAACACCCCAGGCTACAGAAGGGTGCATGAGACTCTCCCAACCACAGCCAGTTCTTTACCCGACTCCTTACAGACTAGCTCTGCAGAGAGTTTGCTTATGAGAAGAGCTATGCATGGAGGATGGATGCTCCTGCCTTCCAGTTAGTGACCAGTCCCATCAATGTTTTAGCAGAAGTTATCCTGCTCCTTCAGATCAATTGCTTTGCCTATAAAAGGTTCCTTCTGGCAGTGCTGTTCCTACTGAAATGCAGGTCAACCCCTGAGGAAGCACTTCACTTCTCTAACTAATAAGAAGGCAATTAGCATAGCTTTGTGATTGGGCACATGATGGGCAAACAGAAGGTCCCATAGACGGAAAATATGAACTCCCATTCTCATACTTGGGATATTTACTTTTCTGCTGGTTGTTTCATAGTACGTGGAGATTAAAATATGAGAACATTTCATTGCAAGACCAGATTCAAGGAAAGTAAGTAGTATTAGCCTATCATATCACAGTATTAATGGAGAATGCCATGTTCCAGTGTCGGAGACCTTGACATCCACATGGAACAGGAATGCCTCTTCAGTATAGCAGGTGAAACCATAATTGATAGAAATAGGTCCTTCCATTAAAAGCAGCCAAGCTATGCTTTCATTAAAATGAAGTGAGTCAGACATTTGATTAGCTTTGCCAGCTAATCAATGATATTTCCCTCTAAGTACAGCAAGGAAGGGTAGTTACAAAAATATAAAGCATGGTGCAGTTCTGTATCAATCAGGCAGGAAACTGTGTAATACAATGTGCTGATTGTCCTGGAATCCCCCCACCCACCCCGCCGCCTCAAGTTCCATGTTTAGCAAAGTGCTAGAATGGGGGTCTTGGAGAATGAAACTAAGCCAGCTAATTATAACACATTCAGAAACACATTCTTGCAAATACGTTTCAAATATCACTCTTAATTTCAAATGAGGACTATATTGTGTTTAAGGGGGTAAAAAAATACTATATTTTCTTGTTGCAAGTCCTTCTGAATTTTTCCCATTCTTTCCTGTTAAGATCACATTACAATTGGGGAAAATACTGGTAGCAGGGCAGGGTGCAGGGGAATGAAAAGGCTTAAATGAATGATTTAAAACTAGCTTTTGAAGGATGCATTTCCATATCAGAGACTATTGTTACTGCTCCTCTTTTACATATTAGGAGGTGATCCAATGCATGTATAGACAACAGGGTCCTAGAAGTCACAGCGTCCTACTGTATACTGGCTGGATCATGCTGGAAACTGTTGGGCCTTTTTCAGTTTAAACATGCATAGGATTGTATCCTTAGAAACCGCCACCACTAAAGAATTCTGAAACAGCAACAACCATTTCCATCACCTTTTTGGCAGCCCCAGGGGCCTTGTGTAGTCCTAGTCCAGAATAGTTTAAGGCTGGTCTGCCTACCTTTGAGATTGGCCAGACACTCTGCCCACAACTGACACCTGTTTATTGTCTTGCTGCTGCTGAGAACATGCAACACACACTGCCTGATTTTCTGTAGCACCTGTGCCACCCTCACCTGGAAGCCACTCAGCTTCCTTGCTGATCACCTTTCAATGAACAGCATGACTTTTAGAGGAGCCTGATGTAATGTTATTTAATATGCATTTCCTTTTAGCACTTTTAAAGTCAGAGGTGAACTTCTTCTAGTGGAAGGTCTTCTGGGGAAGCATATGAGCTTTTTCAATAGGGTGCAACCTTGCATGAGCACTGGAGTTGGATGCAGAATTGTCATTCTGCCCACAGAATCATCTCACATGCTTAGCAGGACTTCTACCTCTTCTCCTTTTCCATGCAGCCTCCATATGTGTTTCAAATTTTCCCCAGAAGGACCCGCAGGAACAGAAATGCTGGGGAGGGGGCTACTTTTTCCTAACTGCTTTTCAATTTCATATTGTTAGCAGGATCGGTGGCCTCTGATGGAAAGGTGGTGTATGAAGAGTAAATGAAGAAATAATGCACAATGTGGTCTAAAAGGTCCCAGATTTTGTCCTAATGTGTTTTCAACAAGAACAGTTCTGAAGCACCAGTGGCTTTCAGGTTTCGTTATGGATCTTGATAAATTAAGGATAGCTGCTTCCCGAAAAGAGGAACTAAACCTCAGACATAGAAAGCTGTAACTCAACGGCTGCTCCATACAGTTCAGCACTGTCAACATGGGATGGCAGAGGCAATTCAAGGGTTCAGACATGACACTTTCCAGCTTTTATTTTATACAGCACCAAGCTCCAGATGTTGATATTCATCACTTAGTGGAATGATGCCATTAGATCTAATTGGGAAATGAAAAAAGAATGTGATATCCTAAACTCTGTATTTGAATCCAAGGACTCTCATTGCTTTACATAAGCAGAATTGTCTGGGTTGCAGTTCATCCACCTGTAAAATGAGACGATGATCTGCAGCCACATCTTTCTCTGGGATTTTAAAAGATTCATTAGTCAATGTCAATAGTCTGATGTTCTGAAGATATAACATGCTATAAAAATGTAAAGTACCTAAAATGGTAGGGAATAAATTTGCAAGGTTAAATCCTCCTGATTATCATGAAATCAAGAAGCCATGATTGTATTTTTTGCATGAGGTTAAAGCATGACTATAGCATTTTCTGTTTCTGTATTATAGCAGATTTTTAGGTAACTATTGTGACTTTTGTTTCATATTATGGCTGGTCAAGTATCCTTTCACACTCTGGGATCAACATCTTGTGCTCCTCTGTGGAGGGTAGAAGTAGTAGTGGTTGTCGTTCAATCGCAAAGTTGTTCAATCTTCACGACCGCATGGACAACATCCCTCCAGGTTCTCCTGTCCACCATCTCCTGGAGAACACCTAACCTCACACTCACCTCTCCAGTGACCCCATCCAGCCACCTCAACCTCTGCCGTTCCCTTCTCCTTTTGCCTTCAATCGTTCCCAGCATCAGGGTCTCCTCCAATGAGTCCAATGTGGAGGGTAGTACCAAGTATTGCGCACCACAGTGGCTTGCTGCTTGTATTGTACTGGCTTGGTTTTCGCATGATACTCGGTTATACCCATGATGTACTGAGCCAGACATCCACACAGCCTCAGCATGGAAGTTAAACTTGTCTGAAGTCAAGTGATCAGGTGACCTCAAAACCAAGCTCTGACCCCAAACTATTAGCCCTAAGGATTTTATTGGACAAGAAGGGGAGTAACTTAGCTAATGTATAAGCCCATAAGCAGGGACCGTCTCTTTTTGACTGAGTGGCATGAATATACTTGAAATAAACATAGGCAATTTGTTGAACGCATTACAATAAGCAGCACCAGCTCAAAGTGAAGCATCTTGGATACCAGCCTTGAAATCAGCTGGGCTGAGGGAGCAACAGATTAAGACCATACAGTCACTGGCCTTCTTTTTCTTTTTCGTTGTTGCTGCATCTAACACGTGGGTCCTCAAACTACGGTCCACGGACCGGATCTGGCCCACCATGCCCATTTATCCGGCCTGCCTCAGAGGTTTTGGACTCCCCATGCCTGCTCCTGCTGCCGCCGCCGCTTGCCTTGCCGCACGTGCCTGCTGCCACCTCGCCAGCCTGTGCCCACCACCGCAGCCTTTCAACTGGCCCCCTGTTGAAAAAGTTTCAGGACCCCTGATCTAACACATCCCTCTCAGGTCAGAGTTACCACATCCATCTTCACTAGCCTCCCTATCCAGCCTAGAGTTTACTGCAGAATCATGAGGTTTTGCAAATGATCAGAAGGCCCATAAACAAAATACATGGAGCTAACATAAAATATCAGAACACCAGGTCCATATCTTCATGTGATATTTACTTAGGAAATTGTCTTTGCATAAATAAATATCTTAAGAGAAATCCTTTCCCTGTTGTGTAATTTGGGCATATCCACACCAGGACATGGGCCATTTGGTCAACGGTGGCGAGATGTGTGTGCGTGCGGGGAGGGATCTGTAACCCCCACCCCATGTTTCCATCTGCACTTCTCTCAGTGATGCACTGAAGTCCTTTACTTCAACCACAATTTATTTAAACAAACAAATAAAATGCCTACCCGGCCCCTTCCTTTGAAACCCCTCCCTCCCACTGCTTCCATTGTGCCAAAAAGATCTGAAGCTTTGCCTTCCTCTTATCACAACCCCCTCCTCCCTATCCTGCCCCTGGCCCCTTGAAGCTCCCTCTCTTCCACTGCTGTGTTTGTTCCTGCCTTCCAAGATAGCCTGTCATGTGGTAAGCCCTGGAGCAACTTGGTCGCAAAATCTCAAGAAATCTTGAGTCCGCTCGAGTCCCTTGTTGATTGCTCCTGAGCCAAGTCTGAGTTGAATCGCTGACATGACTTGAGTCAGACTTGGGAGCAAGTCTCTCCACTCGAGATTTCTTGCGATTTCCAGATCATGACTTCTGGGGATGACTCTACGATTCATAAGATTGATGTGGGAGGAGCTGATCCTTCAGGGGTCTGAATTCCCAAGCCAAATGCTGTGAAAAAGGGGTCAGTTCAAGTCAGCACCTTTGGAGGGCTTCCCCCTTCCTTCTTTGGACTGCTCCTTACAATGCAGAAGAGTCAGCCCTGCTATTGGGCGGAGTGAGGCAGCTGCCTCAGCAGCAAATGCTGGTGGTGGGCAATGGTGGTGAGATGTTGAAAGACAGAGGTGTGTGTACCATACAGCCTGCTGTGTGTTCCCTTGACTTGATGGCCTCAGGTGTGGTAGAGGATTTTGAGCTCCCTCCAGTGTTAAAGTAAGAGTCAGGTGATATTTTGATTGGCTTCGACTTGGGGACAGGCTGCCATCTTGTCCTTCACACCAGAAAGCAACATGTCTTAGATTGTCCCCGTAGAAGGAAGGACACGGAGGAGGTATGCCCTGCATTCAAAACTGTGCTAGAAGTTAAACACAATTCCATAACTCCTCTGCTGAAGCTGTAAGTGGTTCTTTCTCTTTTCCTTCTTGTTATTCTTTCTCCTCACATAGGATTAGGGTTTATTGTGTTTCCTCACATATTATCGATCTGCTATTCATCTGCTAATGCTCAGAAACAAACTTGTATCTAGTTAACAATTTAGCACTGGTGCTACTCAGACTCGTCTATTTTCAAATGTTCCAGGGAGGAGGAGGAGGAAAAAATAAATACTTCCTTTAGATTGGATCTTTTTATGACAAGTCTTTGCCCGCAGTGAATTTTTACTCTTGAGTTATAGACCCTTGAAATAAGGGGTTTAAAACGGAATATCTTAGCACTGTTAATTTTGAAACGCACTGCATAAAACAGGAAAGAGAGACATCTAGTGGCCTTTTTTGCATTACCACCACTAAGATTGCGTATCCTGGCAAAGAAATAACAAAAGTTGGTTTTCCCCGTCCCTATTGATTTAACTTTATGCATGAAAAAGTACTTCATTTGAATTCAGTATTAGCCATTTTTGATGGAGAACTCCAAACGGGACACTTAACCAGATGGCCAGGCAATGCCCTATTTTCCCCCAACTATAGTCTGGGATCTGCAGGCCCATAGTGCATATGGGAAACTGGACATTATCTTGGAATGACCATGGCAGTCTATTTTTGTCCTGATTCACACAAACACACACACAGAAGTCTTTCTTTCCATTTGTTTTCTAACTGAAGTATTCATAGGGAGAATTCACAATTAGAGCCATTTAAAGTAACAAAAGTCATGTCTACAAGCAGACAAATAAGAGACTTCCTATAGAAAAATGCAGCACAGGGGTTCAGATTTCATATATGGAGAATCAGCAGGGTTATGCTTCACAGAGAAAGGTATTTTGTATGGTTTAAACATGCTTATATTACTACATAAGCATGGGACCCACTGTTCTAACTAATTTGTGCAGATGCAATACACTAGACGGTACTAGAGTGAAAAGTAGAAAATCGCATTAGAAGTCTACCTACAAAGTAAGTTTATATATTTTAACTCATAGGGTACTGTTCTTAATGCTCATTTTTCCTGGTGAATTTCTGTACCATGGTTCAGTAATTGCTTGCAGATGAGGCAGCTCCTGTGTTGTTTATGGAACTCCGCTGCTTAGTGAGCCTTCCTGATTTAAAAGATGATACAGCTCTGTTTGTGTATCTTTTTACACATGAGGAAACAGTCCTTGCATTTAAAGTATCAAGGAGCTATGCTTGCAGTGCATCTTCAGAATCACATCAGAAGGTCTGGATCAAAGCGAAGGACTGAACAAATTGTTATACAATTCATGATCAGGTCTAGTAATTTCAAAGAAATATTTCATATAGAATCTAATTATTTTAGAGCTTCTCATGTCTTCTTTAGAACTATACAGCCTTTAATTAAAAAGTACTAACATTGAACATCTTCTGTGCATCATCATTGTCCAAACCTTGTTTCTTTCCCTCCACCATGCTTGACTGTGCTTGCTAAAGTCCTCACGTATGAAATGGTAGCAAGCTTACACCACAACCCATCATTTTCTTTTTAAACTAATGTGTCTGTGATTTGTTGTCATAACATGGTTGCTTTCCCTGAGATTATCACCTTGGACTCTTGTTGAACCTTCTCTTTAGGCATGACTAATAGGCACTCGACGCTGAAAATATTCATGTACATTTTATTGTACCTTCCAGGTTTTTCAGGAAAATAAAGAATCTGAAGTACTACTGCTGTCTTTTATGTTAATAAGGCTGCATGAAGATTCCTTTTATTGTCACTGACCGTTTTGAAGACTTTTAGCTACCTGTAATTCCATTTTCACACTGCCCAATGGACTAGAAAATGAAGGCTTGATGTCCTAGGCTGGAATCTGCACACTGGGGGAGTGAGTTTAATATTTCTGGTCACAAAAACAATGGACCCTGTCAGTACCTATCACTATAGTTATGTAATGCCCTTGCAAGATCTTACTCCAGTGTATAATATAGCTGGGTTTGTTGACAGCTTAAGCAGGAAGGCCACTGTGGCATAAAATGAGTAACAACCAAAGGATAATTACCTTTTCCAAAATGGAACAAATCAGCCTTGACTTGCTGTCATGATATTAATAGTTGCCTATGAAATTTCACAGGTTTCCAACTGCTTTTCATAATATATTTTAAAGGCATGGATCTTAAAGTGCGTGTGAACATCAACTGTGAATGGCCTTTCAGACATCCGATAGATAGCAAAGAGATATTTGGGCCAGAGTTTATTTCCATGTCCAATTTTGAAGGTTGAAGAAAGAGAAATAAGATGCTTCCTACATCATTATTGCACTCATTTTAAAGGACGCTGGTAGACAGCAGAGAAATAAAATGCTGGGCACATGTCTCTTGTGCTGGCTGAATAGTCATATATGAATCTCACTTGGACAGTCAGTAAGTTTAATAGTGAAGATGTGTGTCGGATTATTCTGACCTAGACAGAGCAATCTAATACCGACATTGTGCCACATTATGCATTTTTACTGGTGGAAGAACTGCACCACTGGCATGTTTTCCCAGCAGGTTGGAAGGGTTCTGCCATCATATCCATCAGGACAATAACATATCCTCTGTACCAAAGGCATGGCAGATCTTCTGTTCAACCCTATAGGCCCTTGGCTGTGGGTCTTTCAGTGTAGGATTGTACCATAAGACTGCTGCAGCATCCGTATTAGAAGGGAATTGTTGCTTTATAAATCTGGCATCATAAAATGTTGGACTGAGACTTAGGAAATCCAGATTTTAGTTGTCGCTGTCATGAAGTTCACTGCATGACTTTAGGCCAGTGACTCCCCTCTATCTAACCTACCTTTGGGGTTCACTGTCATGAGGATAGAACGGAGAGAGGAGAACCTTGTAAGTCACTCTGGGGTCCTTGCAAGAGTGAAAAAGTCAGGATAGAACTGTAATAGCAACATCACCATTGTGTATTTTCTACCAAATATTCTTGAAAAAAGCACTTGCTTTGTTGCAAAAAGTCTTGCCTTCAATTCGTGGCATTTCTAGGTAAGGTTAGGAAAGACCCCATCTAGAATCCAGTGTGGACAATTTCCCACTAGACAAACTCATGTTCTGACTTGGTACAAGACTTGGTTTCTATATAAGGACCCTAAATATATATGGGAGCAGGATGATGACTGGTAAAACCAAACGCCAAGATCTCGTTAGATTTTTTATCCAGAGTTTCTGAAGGTATCAGAGCGAGCTCTCCAGCATCTCTTTAAAGACTGCAGTTAAAGGTTTATGGTCTGTATCTTGTAGCATGGGTGACTATAATGGATGTACTCCAAAAGTTGTAGCGCAATGTCCAGCACTGATTACTCTAATAAATGGGCAATTCTCCTCACTAGAGTAGTTTGCAACCATGTAACAGTGTAATACTCTGTCCAGGAACGTGCAACTTTATCAGTGTTCTGCTTCTACTTTTCGTGTGTGTGTGTGTGTGTGTGTGTGTGAGAGAGAGAGAGAGAGAGAGAGAGAGGAGGAAGAGAGGAAATTGTGACATATTCTTTCCCATATGTATGACATAACTGGTGTCATAACAAAATCCCCCCACCCACAACTCCCTCAAATTTGCCCCCCCTCACAACCTAGTTTCACTATGTGCTGTTTCCTGCCAATGTTTCCTGCCACATGAAAATTTTCACATTCCAGAATTTGGTACCTTTTTAATTAGAAGCCAATCAATATCCCATTGTTATTTTTAATGAATTTGTGAAGACATATAATAATATGCTGCCAGACCCATGAACCACAGTAAAGTGTATGAGTATCAGTGTGTTTCTACAAGATTGTTTGCTTTAGTAACTCTTCCTTGAACTTCAGAACACATTGCACATGACATACTGGCTGTGCTTGGACACAGTGCTAAACCACTGTTTATTGTTACAGAAAGAAAGCTTCCATGCCTCCGTCACATATTCCCCAACTCCTTTTCTGACATCACTGTGAGAACAAGATCTGAAGTTTCTGCTTCTGCTTTTAGATTAAGTTGAAAAATTAGATTAAATTAGCAAGCTTTCTAATGCTGAACAAATGGTGTTTCGTCTTTGTAGACTATGTTTGAAGTTGGCTTCTTTCCAGTAACCATAGTTAATGTTAATCATAGTTTGTCCAGGTCTAGACAACACAGCAGTTATTTTATAAAATCAGAAATGAATGTTTCTAAACTTTCTGACACAGTTGCAGTTGTACTTGAGGTACAGGGTAGGGGAAAATGTGTAAGCTGGAGGAAAGGCTAGACTCAGTCTCGTAATGCTAAACTATGATTTAGTGTTACATCTAAACCAGCATATTGTCTTTGCTCTCAGCAATATCGTTTAAGCAATTAGACTGGTCATCATTATATGTAGAATCTCCCAGGGTATTAGAATAACTTAATATGTATAACTACAACTATTAATTCTGCAAAGGATTGTGTTGGCTCTGGAGCCTAAGAAATATGAGCTCTTCAATAATTTATAGCATGATTTCTCTTATAAGAGCTTTTATTTTATTGCCACCATTGTGGGACAAATCCAGGCACTCACCAGCTTGGTTTAATGTTGATCTATCTGTAACTATCTGTACACAAGGGACAGCCTTAAGGAGAATGACTGACTGAAGCACAAATATGAATATGACAAAACAGGATTTTTGTATGGATTTTAATTTGTTTTTAAAAGCAGTAATTTCTACACATATTACCCTTTTGCTGTGTGGGAGCTAGCAATGTTTTGAGCTTTCTCATATGCAAAATGTAGGAGATGTGTACTTACGTTCAAAAAATATTTACAAGCAAAAGCGAATACTTTAAGATTCAGTGAGTATCTTGGATGAATGAATTTCAGCATGCCAAAAGAACAGACATATCCCAGCTTTGTATATGTGGCCTTCTTCCAGCTCAGGACAAAGATTTTTGCTAAAGTCTTTATTATGTTAAAGCTGACCAGCCATACTGGTTTTGTGCTTCAAAAGAAGAGCATGGCAAAAGCCAATAACAAAAGGCACAAGCAAAATACTAGCGCTTTGGAAATGTAGCTTAATTATAAGAAGTTCATTCTGAACTGAGTATTTCTCAACTCTTCCAAACAAAGCAGAGCTAAGCTCACCCTCAAGGTGAATCCTGCTCCTTGCGGGATGATTGCCTGGAATATGTGATGCTTTTCTGCCCTCTTAACATGATGTTATATGATCAGTCTAATTATGCTGTGTCCACACTGTTCCATATCAGCGTTCTCATTAAACTTTCCCATCAAATTTGAAACTGTTAATTCTCATAGACTGTCTGGCTTCTATCTGGGCCCCTGGCAGTTCGGATCTGGGTTCTGGTCCCACCTCCCCTTCTTTTGATTCAGAATCCAATCAGCAACCTTTGAAGGCTGCATTGTAAAAGGAGTGGTCCAATCCCTACAATATATTAGAGTGGTAATGCTGAAAGACTGGGGAAGATGTACTCCAGTTCCTTCCATTTATGAGTGAGCACAGTAATGGTGTTCATGCAAAACACATTTATCACAGTTGGGACACACATCCATGAATACAACACAATGCTGAGAATGTGCTCCAGTGCACAAGTGTCATTGTGAGAGAAGGCAGAGGGGTGCATGCTGGGAAAGGGTTCCTCAAATTTCACTTGTTTTGGTCTTCCTTTGTTTAGCAGCTCAGCTAGGTTTGTAAAGGAGGGGAGATATTAGACAAGGAAAAATATGATTGACAGCTCCTCTTGCACCCTCACAAGAGGTGCTGCTTGCTGCTGTCCTCTCACAGCCCATGGGGTGAAGCCAGCAAGATCAGCATCCCCCTTCCCCTCCACCCTTCGACCAAAAGCAAATGCCCCCTTTCCTTTGCCAACTTGCCCATGAGTGAGCAGTGAAGTCGATATCATTTGCTTGTGAATAAGACCATTGATGATAATGTGATTTGCCTCTGAATAAATAATCATTTTCAGGCTTGAAAAGAGCTTGCAAGCTTCACTTTTTCAAAGGACAAAGGAGAGGAGGCTGGGTAAGCAGCGTTGCATTTCCCAGCCAGAAAGAAAGAGAAGCCACATGAGAGGAAGGATCTCCTCAGAGGAGCGTCTGTCTCTCCAAAACCTCTTTCCCCTGCTCAGTCCACTGGCCCACTGCAGCCAGTCTGCACAGCCCCAGAAGAGTTCTGCTAGTTTAGCACTCACTGACATATTCACACTGATGTATATGTACACACACATACACTGGAAAACCTGCAATGTTGAAATATAACCTGTCTAAAGAAATCCACAATATAATGGCAGAAATTATGTGAGGAGGATGAGCTGAGGTGAGCATTCCATGACACACCAGTTAGTCAGGAATCACAATGCTGATATAAATGGTTAGGGTTGGCTCAGGGCTGCTTGCATAGTATAAATGAATAGAATTGTCTGGTGGTAGGACTTCCAGTCTGAGGAAAATGCAGTACAGTTTCTGCTCCATTGGCTCATGGTCTGTCTGTCTGTCTGTCCATCTAGCCTTTATCTCAAACTTCGGTACTAAGTTTCAACTTCTACTAACCTTTGCCTTAGTTTCCAATAAAATGTTTTGTCTTGCTTATTTACCATCTCTGCTCTAGGAGCATGATATGGTCAACCTTATCTTTAGAAAGTTGTGCATGGTCTCTTGTAGATTTAGTGATCCCAGAGAGCTTTAAAAAGAAAAAAAATCTAACTGCTGAAATTATTTATTTATTTATTAAAACATTTTTAAGCCGCCCCATTCGCTGAAGCGGCGGCTCACAACAATAAAGACAATAACAATTAAAATATATACATTAGAATAAAATTCGCTAGTTTGGCACAATTCTTTAGCTTGATTTCCTCTTGGAAATCTTCTATTCCACTAAAGTCTTGTAGGATAAAAGACCTCAACACATAAATGCTAACATTCAGGTCTTTTCTTGGGAGAATCCTCCTAGAAGCTGAGTTGGATTTTGATTTTGGAAAATATTGTAGATATTATTCACATGTCTGAATACATAGGACATCTTATGCATGCATCTGGGCAAGAGGCAATAATGTGGGGCATTTTCATGACTTTGTCATCTTCTCAGGGCCTCATCTGTGTTTTATGGCCATTTTGTATCCTTTGTACAGTTTGGAAAGTCTAATATTTACTTAGATAGCCCCATTATTTGCTAGCAGATTCTCACAGTTCTTCTCATAACTCCCTATTTATGTTTAATGGAACATATTGGAACATACAGAAAAGCTCAGGAGCAGGGGACCTAACGTGAAGGATACTCTAATCCTCTGGCAAGGGAAATGGAAGAAAGAGCCTTGGTAAAGCACTGTGTTATGTGTCTCATGAAGATCCCTTGTTTTGTTCTGTGAAGAAACAAATGCTTGGCACTGCTCTGCATGCATTTAATATTTTCCTCCAGGAAAAAATGGGAAGCATTTGCATCTGTGGTGCTTTGGTTTCTACAGGCATAGCAATTTTTATGTGCATGGAAAGATAATTTATTTCAATGGCAATTCTGCGTTGATGTTTGCTTGGTAAAAGTAGCAGATCTGTTTCTTCAATTATCATAAGATCTTGTGAGCATACTTTGGTGCACCCACATCTCCAGAAGATGATAGGATAGATTTCAAAGGTTCCCCAAAGGATTCATATAAGATTGCATCCCATGACTCCACTGGCAAAACAGTTATTGTATGTGCTGATATTTGACTGCTTTAAACTTTTCAATGGCATTTTATTATGATTTTATTGTCTATTGGATTTATTTATGTTCTGTTGCTTAGATTAGATGATACAAATGATTCATAAATATTGTTAATTTAAAAAAATTATTAAGAAGCTGAATAAAGAACTCAGAATTGGACACTTGGGTTATAAGTTCTGCAAGTTTAATCCTATTAATTCAATGGGCTTCAGTATACCAAACTCTTATGACTGTGGCCTTAATTTTTAAGAATATTTAAAGATACTCTGTAATCTATTAAAATGCTTAATGCCAGATATACTCAGAGGAATCTGATTTGAATGTAAGTTGATTAAAATCTAATTTTTGAAACATGACTTACTCTTAAATATTGAAACTCTTTAGATGTTATTTTATTTGGAAAATGCCTCTGGGAAATTCTGTGAAAGACTATAAAAGAATAAAAGGATTGGCTTGATTGATAAAAGTATCACAGTGTTTACAAACATTTCAGAGCTGGGAAATTTCCCAGTTGGTGTCTTAATTACAATAAAGTTTTATTTGCAAGTTATTTAAGGACAACTCAAAATACAGAAAGTGTATCATGCTGTGTCGATTACTAAGGAGTAAAAGTAATTTAAAAGGGAAAAAGTTCTAAAGTGGAAGGCACAAATGTTTATTTTTGAAGGGCTAGCCCTCATTTTCAATGATGTAGTGCAACAATTCCCAAATGATAGACCAGGGCGCCTTTGTTCTTTATGTAAGAAGCATTTGTATGCATAATATTGCTCTAAGGGGTTAGGGGACAAGGCTGCAACTGCATGAGATGTTCTCCCACCCAGAAGATCAGCTTGTATGTAAGTGCACTATTGTAGGGGTTATGCCCCCTCCTCTCAAGATATGGCATTCTAAGGTGTATATTTCAGACTCTAAAACTGAGCTGGAAGAAGAAGCCGCAATGCCAACGTCAATGAACTTTGAAATAAGTCAAGCAGCTGGTGAGAACTGGAGTGGCTCCAGTTCAAGAGACGTCACTGTGGGACAGTGAGGGTCGGAAGAGGAGAGATGTGGCCTAACAAATCCTGCCTTGATGCCAGGTCAAGAGAGTTAGCCAAAGAAGTAATATCCAGTGTCCTACCATCTGACCCTCAAGCATCACAATGCTCCCTGCAGGCAGAGCCAACTCCATTTGTTGAGGAGGGGAGGAGAATTAAGTTTGGAATCAACTCCTGGTATTGGCAAGAACTAACTCCACAATTAAAGGGTATTAACGCAATGGATGCCTCTTGCTAGCAACCTTTATATTAGTCCCTCTGTATCACAAAACTGTACAACTGACCAGTTTTAACATAATAATTAAGTTAGAAACCTCACATCACAATCTGCTAGAAAGAGAAAAGAAAAGCGGTTGGGAGGGAGAGATAAGGGCTCGCGACAACTGTAAATTATTTGAGTGCAGTCAAGTAGACATTAGTCCTAATCATGTACATGTGTGCTTGCTGGACCGATGCAGGTATAACCCATTCAGGTATATTGTAGTGGTCAGATGCATGGAGCAGAGAAGTGCATCAAGGGGATTAAATTCAGTTTCCTGTTTTGACCCCTTTTTTGTGGGCATTGAGTATTTTAGGGGTCTATAAATGCATAATCTGAAGTTGGATTTGGCTGTGGAACCACATGTGTGATCATCCCAGTTCTGCTAGGCACACTTGGGCGGGAGCCTACCTTGCATGGCTGATTCCCCCAGATGAATGGAGACAAATCTCAACAAACAGTAATTCCAAACATTATGTTCTGTACAGCTGAATTGATTTCATTAAAATTCTAATTCCCACAAGCAGAAATGTTAATGCATTGTCAGTGTTTATCCATATGAAAATTGCAAGAATTGATTAGTGGTGTTACTTTCGATGGTCTACGGGAGTACAACCCCTGCAGCCCAGCGTCTGAACTTCTTGTTGCTTAGTGAAGTTTTAAAAAAATTCCCAGAGGAGAAATGCTATCCTTATCATGGTGGTGGCAAAGAGTACTCTATAGAAAGGAGACTATTGCCTACTCTATTATTATCCTGAACCCGAGAAAATGGCTTAGCGTAGCAATTCTGGAAGTGAAGATGCTGGAAGTGAAGATGAAAATGTGACTGGTGCTCTTGTGTAAGCCAGGAAGTATTTTGTGCAGTCTTTCCAGAACCATGATACTTTTCACCCAGTGTCCTTTGCTTTTGCGTAGTTTGACTTTTTTTTATTTACAAATACTAACCTTTGGCTCTAAGGAGATAGAAATGACATTGCTGGGGTGAAACCAAGGATAGATACTGTTGGGTCAGGTAAGAACCAGGGTCTTTGTAGCCTATCGCTTGAGAGGTCATGAGCTATTGAATTTACTGGCTTTCTGGCCCATGATACTGATTACTGAGCAGCAAATGATTTTATGGGTCACACTAGTAACATTGCAGTTGAGTAACAGCACCACATTTTGTCCAGTCTGTAGCATTGTAGCTTTTACGCTATCTGAATCTCACTGTGATTGTGTTTAGACAACACAATGACCCATGTTCAAGGGCTGAGTATAGGCAGACAGAGGGTTGTTGTTGAACCATGGGTTACTGTGTTGTCTGAATTCAGCTGTGTTAACAAGCTGTGGCTTGTTAATTACAGACAATTCTGGAAGAGAACTCATGGTTTATTGTGGGGTTGTGAACTGTGGGTTGTTTACCATGGTTAGTTATCTTAGTTGGGTTCAGACAACATGATAATCCAAAAGTAAACAACAACCTATGATTCAATGACAGCAACACTTATGCTCAGCTCTTGGATGTGGGTTATTGTTTTGTCTAAATCCAATCTAGTGTGTGTGAATGCATGTATGTGCACTGTTTTGTGGATATATATACATAAAGAGCGAAGGGAAACAAGAAATGTTATATTGTGCATATATGTAAAAAGCATATGTGCCTATATCTATATATAAAATACACTCAACACATTAGGCCTTGCTTTTGGTCATACTTTGGTTGTGTGTGTGTGTGTTTGAAATGCAATATCTGAGGGTGTTTTTAAATTTGCTTTAAAATCTCATATGACAAAGAGATTATTCTTTTGTAAAGCTCACAAAGAGTGATTGAAAATATAGCCGTTGTCCCTTCTCATTTCATTGTTCAGAAGCATCTTATTTTGAATAACAATTCATGCATAAATCAGTCTAATGTATTTTCAGAATCTCTGTGCAAATGCTGTGAAGAAGCAGCCCTCGAATCTAGCTGAAGTGGTGTTGGGCTCGCAGTATCGTTGTCAGAGTGATTTGGAGTGGCAGAAGAGCACGGAGGCCACGGCTGGGACAACTACTTTGGCAGAAGGTAGGGCAATCAAAGGACTCTTGAACTTTGCTCTATGTAACCCAACTGCTGAGAAATGCTTCCTGTTCAAGACCAGACAAAAATACATAAAAGGCAGACAATGCTCCATTTTATCCTTCCTCATGTGACTGCCACAAGGCAAACACATCGAAAAGTTTACAGAAACCTTCAATGAAAGCCAGTGTCGCACTGCCACATGAATAGCCAATGTTATCCTCAACAGAGGCACTTTTATTATGCTGTGGCTCTGTTTTCAAAAGACACCACTGCCATCAGCCCGGGCAATAATGAGAATTAGGCCTGCAGTGTGCGCACATGCTGAGGAAGAAGGTTGCTGGTTGCTCCATGAGCATTTGTGGACTTTCTCTCCGCTCAGCTTGCCTTCCAAGCAAGTGCCAAGCATGAGAAAAGAGCCAGGTTCTGAGAGGATCATTGCAGCCCCAGTATCTACAGCGACTTGCTGCATGACTGGAATGTGGTTCAGTTCAGGTTTCTGTCTTTTGGATGTGACTTGTTGTAAGGCACAGCTCACTCATGCCCTCAACAAGCTGGGTGCATGTGTCATGAAAAGTCGTAGCGAGCCGCAAGTCCTGCTGCAGCACCCTCCTTTGCCACAGCTTGGGTGACGCGCTTGTGCATTGCATCTCCTGCAAGGAGGGAAGGATGACATGATCAGGGCCTGCCTGCCTGTGCTGGTATTTGTGTCTATAGTCTCCAGATCTGCATGTTGTGATGAATAGCATTGTTGCCCAAGGCTGATTCCAGCCTTCTGCCCCATGCACACATTCCAGCCTGGGCCGTGCGCAAGGGTCTCAGACCAAGGGTCTCAGAGCACAGCCTCAGTCAGAGCCCGGGGGCCTCACACGCTGCGACTTTACCATCCTGTATGCCAAGGTTATTTTGGGCAGAGAGAGCTGTTGTTGCAGCACAGGCCAGCTAATGTCCATAGGGAGGTACCATGGTGCATCGGCCCGACCAGGCCGGGCCAACTGGATTGCTGGCAACATTCTATAACTGTTGCTTTAGGCTTCATATCTTGTTTGAATAACATGAGGTGGTCTGCACCTCATGCAATGCAACCTTGTGTGGTTACCACGGTTTGTGTTATTTTACCACAATCTACCACAGAGTTGATCATAGTTCTACGTTATTATGACTTCCATCTTCCCTGTTCATACTCTTGGCACACATCCCTTTGGGGACCATGCTTGCAATTCAGTCCCAAGGTGCATTGCCTGCTGCCTGCATCACTTGCCACTTTCTGATTGGTCCACTGGTCCACTGGTTCTCTGTCACCCTTCTCTTTTCCTTGTTTCTGCATGGCCCACAGCCAACGCTGCCTCTTTGGACCAAATCTTCCCATTGAAGTCATCTCTTTCTAATGCAGTTCTCCTTCAGGTTGAGGCCTCTTTACCCACACCCCTCCTATCCTTGTCCCCTTCATCTTTTCTTTGCTGAAGATCTACCAAGGCTTGGCTTTGTGCAGGAAACGTGAGCACATCGTTTAGGTTCTGCTCTGCATGTTTATATTCCCACCGAGAGCAGATGTGTGGCAGGGTCTGCCCTCAGTCTCCCCAGCTGTGCCTGTAGCCAACATCTTCTTGCTTCCCTCCTCGCTGCCTAGCAGAAAGCCTCAACCCACCTCAGAGAGCAGGCAGAGAGGGTTGTCTTTTTGCCAGCACATCAGGCATCCCCTTCTCTGGGCTAAGCCCAAGACGCTTTGCCTGGCGTCATCCTCTACATTCCCCCACCTCCCTTGCCTTCCCCATATTATTGCCCAGTCCAGGATTCTTTCGAATGTAGTTGGTTCTAAAGACAATAGCCTTTGGTAGCCAGCTATGCCAGCTTACATGCACCTCCACCTGTTTCCTTCTCTCAGCTTTGCTTCAGGCACCAAAATGCCCTGGTGCCCCTCACTCCTTTCTTATCACGTTGATATTACATTTTTACAATGTATTGCACATGCATGCATTCGTGTGTGTGTGTGCGCGAACACACACACACACACACACACACACACACTCCTTTTTTCCTTTTTACAAGGAATCCATGGTGGCTTACATAGTTCTCCATTCCACTTTACATCCTTACAGCAAACCTGTGAGGTAGGTTAGGTTGAGAATGAGTGACTAGCCGCAGGTCACATAGTGACCTTTGCTGCTGCATGGAGATTAGAATCCAGATCTCCCAGATTCCAAGGCCAGCACTCTAACTACTATGCCATGCTGTCTTTTCCATCAACTCCAATTCCTCTGTCCTGCACTCCCCACCATCCTACATTCCGGTTCCTCTTACCCTGCTCCCATTCATGTGTTCTCCCAGCCCTTTGGGTGAGCATGAAGGCCAGTCCTCCTTCCCCCTCCCTGGCCAGAGAATACAGTCTGTCCCCCTATTCACCTATATGTTGCAAGTCCTATTCAGTCTTCTTCCACACTGTTATGGGGACATTCCTCACAATCGTCACTGAAATGCACTGCAGTCTTTATTCTAACATGGACAAATCTTCCCAGCTCTCCCAACAAGAAAGACTCTTCCACAATAAAACATATCTTTACTTAAACAGCATAGGAAAAGTTACTGTTTCCTGAAAAAGATTTCTTCACAGAGAATCTACAGGCTATTTTTTCAAGAACACCTCTAAAAATTTTCTGCTGGTGTGCAAACTATGCTGATCAAAGGCTGTGCCCATAATCTAATTATCTCTTCTCACCCCCAACATCCTAGCACTCTTTCTCTGCTAGCATATATCCAAGTACCACATACTTCGAACTGAAAAGAAAAGGCAGTACTGCTCAGAGGGGCATCTGTGGAAATCAAAGCAGGCCTATTTCAGGCAGCTAGACAATGATAGGTAGACATCTGGATGACAGCAGAGAAGATGGGGAGATAAATAGCCTGTGGAAGTGAGGTAAGCAGTGATGCATCTGTTACTAGGTGGATAGTAGAGGCTGGATGACTGGAAAGGCTTGTAGATTGGCCAGTCTTTCCAGAGGATTCTGTGGTAGTTGAATGCTAAGACCATGAAAATTACATTGCTGGGTTTGGACGTTATGAGAAACCATAATGGAAAAGCAGAAATCATAGGACAAACTGTTGTGTTTTATTGTGGTTTTTAAAGAACTAATGTACCATGCTGAAATACCAGGACTGAGTTTAATGACACAGCAGACAAACAATGGTAAAAAACACTATAGTGGTTTGTCACGTTGTGTGAACCTGCTTCATGTCTTTAAACTAGCACCCATAAAGAGTCTTCTGCCATTCCTTTCCTCACTTCATTCCCCCACCCCCAGCTCCTGGGGACTGCTGACTCTGGAATCCAACCACCTGCTTGACCTTAACTGTGAACCTACCTCAGACGTCTCTGACTTCTGCTTCACCCAGTGGTGCCACCAATCTTGGTTCACTGCTCTGAACATTTTCTCAGCTTATCCTGGAGTAGGTACTTGTCTCTGAGCCTTGCAATGGACTATCTGCAGATCCGACCTTATGAGCCTTGACAGACTGTATGGACCGTCTCCTTCAGTAACACTGGGATTGTGTGACTTATAAAGCAGTAGGAAGCCTGTACCAGTCACAACAGGGTTATATCCTAGAGGAGTCCCAACACAGGCTCTGGAAAAAATATATATATCCTCTTGACTTTAGCATGTCAATGTTGATCTCTGCATGCATGTACTTTGGCTTGAGCTGGATTAATGACTGAGCAGCTGGTGAAGGAAAACACTGCTGGCCATAGGCATACTTCTCAAATCTCCACAGCTTTGTCGAGAATATCTGCTGAGCTGTTTTCTCATAAATAAATAAGCAATCAAGTCATATTTCCTTCACAACAGGGATGGAAATGTGAGGTAGCAATTCAGAATCACGTCGCTCAGAGGCATGATGCCAAAGCCCAAGTGCCTGGCTGTGAATTAATGTAACATGCCTTGCTCTGGAGTGTCTGGCCACAGTTGCAAAATTATACTATGAAATACACTTTTTCTCTTCAGTCTTGTGGGGCTGTCAGCTACACAATGTGTGCCGTCATGTAGCATTGGCTTTTTATGCCACATGGTTCTTTCTCCTCTGTCAAACAGGGGCAAAAAAAAAAAGCTACAGAAAATCTCACATTCAGTTCATTCCATAGGCCGGCATGGCATGGTGGATGGGTGTACCCAGTGGTACTTTGGAAAGCTTCCCAAGTTATAGCCAGGTTAGAGTCAGTGCAGTGTAGGGCCACAAGGTTGGTGGCCGGTTTGCAGGGCATGCCGTATGAGGCGAGACTGAGGGAACTGGGTCTCTTCAGCCTGGAGAAGAGGAGACTCAGAGGGGATATGTTGGCAACATACAGGTATGTGAGGGGATGTCACAAGGAGATGGGTAGAGACCTGTTCTCCCCTGCAGAGGAAGGCAGGATGCGCTCCAATGGAGCAAAGCTCAGGGAGCCAAGGTTCCATTTGGATGCCAGGAAGCACTTCCTGACGGTCATGACCCCGAAGGTGTGGAATGGACTTCCACGAGAAGTCGTTGAGGCCCCATCGGTACGGGTGTTCAAGGATAGGCTGGACATACGCATGGTGGGCATGTTGTGAGTGGAGCCGGCTGGAGCCAGGGGTCAGACTAGATGGCCCGGGAGACCACTTCTGACTCTCTCTGTTTCTATGTTTCTAAGTCTTAACAGGCGTTTGCCAGTCAGTGTGGGGAGCTGCTTCTTGAAAAACAAGTAGTGTTCCTGTTGGTGCATGGAACTAACCATGTATTTTCCTGGTTTGCATCCTACAAAGATAAATCTGAAGCCAGTGGTAATGGGTGTCTTCATGTACTGTGAACCATCAAGCCCATTTATGTCTTCTACATTTTTCTTTGTTTAGATTCATCAAGGAATCTGCTGAAGAAGTGCATAGAAGAAAAGGAACCAAAAGCTGGACATGGCTTTCATGATAAAGATGAAAATGTTGTACAAGGCATTACAAAAAAAGATCCGGGAGAGTACATTTATTAATAAAAGAACCCATTAAGGAAGAGAAGAAAAAGTGGGTGTCTTGTGATTAGCTAAAGCAGAGAAAATGTTTTCAGATTTTCCTTTCAGACTGATAATTTAATGAATTTGCTGCCATGCTTTTTTAAGAATACAGACAAGATGGAACTAGGATACCATACATTTTATTACTGATTTTTCTTAAAAGAGCAAAGCCTGAACAATTAATCTCCAAGCTTATTAAATCACCAATTCTTGCTTGGCAAAAGGTTCATGCTGTCCCAAATTAGCCTTACACTCCTTAATACGGGTATTTCCAGAATAAACAATAAAAGACAAAAGATAGTGTGATGGTGCTGATGGCTCAACTAGATTACAGGTCAGTGATCACAACCTTGCCAGCCTTCTTGCCTACATCCTGTTCTCTTTTCTCATTAATGTATTTAGAATGCCTCTTATTAAATAGTCTCTCTCTGTCATATTATCATTAGTTATGCTTCTGTCCTCGGTGTCCTTTGCTTCCTTATTTGTTGTTCTGTAACCAGATCCTGTCCCCTTGTATCTGTATTACCATGTGGGTGCTTTTAAAATATATATGAAAATTAAGATTCTGCCATTGCTCAAGCATGCCTGGAATTCACACTTTCCTTAATTCCAGATGTGTACAGCTAGTTGGGATTATGCAATAGCTGAGAAAGCCACTATGTGCATGATCAGGGTCCCAAAAACAGGTGGAGCTACGCACCCACTCACAAAAAAGTTGAGTTGCCATTCATTAATCATGAACCACTGCAATGTCTGAGCAGCCCTGAAGATGACAGTGTGGGAGAAGACAGGTCCTCCATCAGTTCTCGTGTATAAGCCTTGTTTAATAGTTGCTGGCAGTGAGGGAGACCTGGACTACATGGCTGGGCCATGATTTGCACCGTGGAATGTAATAAGTTCAAGCTAAATAAGGAAACAAGGAGATACTGAAAACATTTGTTCTGGCATGCTGGAAAGCAGCCTCTGGTCCATCTTCATGTATTTCTGTAGTCCTTTTCTGGGAAAAAAATAATTAAGAGTGATGGCCATTGGGTTAGTTTGGGTGGAATTATAAGCCATAGTTTAGCATTACAAAAAGGAACCACAGCAAGCTTCAGTTTCATGCTCTTCTTACTCTTTTTTAAAATGTGATGTAATGTATTCTTTTCTTAAAACAAATAAAGTACAGAAAGGAAGAAATATAATAATGCCAAGGGATCTTTCACAAATAAACAATATACATTCATTACCTGCAAATTCCCCCAAAAGCCAATTAGTACTTCACTGAGGCTTACAAAAAAGATAATTATTTTCTCTAAACCAATACATTTTCCAATCACTTCAAATCAATTATAAATAATCAACAATATTTTATGACCTTCCTTTTTTCTATATTACCTGCATATAATGAAATTTCCATTTATCATTAAATTCTTCAATCAATCTACTGTTTACATAATTAGTTAATTTTGCCATCACTGTGTATGCTGCCAACTTGTTTTCCAATCTTCAGTTGTTGGACATTCTGCTGTTTTTCATTTAGAAGCAATTATAATTCTTGCTGCAGTTGCCATAATTTAAATAACTCTGACATATTCTTTGAAAAAGTCTCTGGCATTATATTCATAAGCATTTTCTTAGGACTCCTAGGAAAGTTAATTTTGAAGGTTTTTTGTATTTCTGTATGTATCAACTTCTAAAACCTTTTAATTTTGTTACAGGTCCACCACATATGATAGAAAGTTCCATCTACTTTTTTACAGTCCCAACATTTTCCATTATAATTCTTGTTCATTTTTCTATGTCTTTTGGAGTAATGTACCTCCAAAAAAACCTAATACCAATTTTCTCTTTGAGCTTGACTGGCTGTGAATTTAATGTCTTTCTTCCATAAAGCTTTCCATTGGCAGAATGATATGTCCAAGGTCCAAATTATCATACATTTCTTACCTTGATGAGTTTCAGTGTCCAACTGCAGTAATTGCTTTTAAAGTCTTCCTAACAAATGATCCTTTCATTGCATAATAAGCTTTTCAAATTCCATCAGGTCTCTTACAGTACCTTTCCCTGACTGAATTCCTCTTCCAATCTTGAAACCAATTGGTAATAAATGAGCCCTTCTATATTTTTCCCCTTCATCTTTTAGTTGTTGCCAAGGTTTAACTTGTCCTTGTTGATCAATCATATCTGCTTAGGTTGTAAGACTATTGTTTTTCCTTGAATACTTTCCATAAGATTCAACCAGGGACATCAAACAAGAAATTGGAGATCTAATTCTTAGAGAATATCTTCTTCTTAGAGAATATCTCTTAGTATATGATTATTGTTTGATGTCAAGGCTTTTTTAACTGACTCTTTGGCCCATAAATTATTGTGTATTCCTTCTTCAAGATCTGCTATTTCTACCTTCACTAGCCCATCATTAACATTCATAATCCTGTCTGAAATTCAAACCAAGCTGGCTGCATAGTAATACAGCATTAAATTAAGTGCTGTGAGACCTGCTCTCTCTTTTTCATCTTGAAGAAAATCTAAATATAATCCTTGGCTTTGTACCATTCCAAATAAAAGCACTCAATTTTCTTTGCCACTCTTGGAGAGTTTTTCCTGGTAGAGAAACTGTTATCTTTTGAAATAAAACATTCAATTTGAGTAGTACATTCATTTTTATAATAGAAATTCTTCCCAACAATAATACTTTTAATTTAGTCCATTTTTGTAGATCTTTTTGAATCTTCAACCTCATTGCTTTATAATTCTCTTGAAATAATGTGCCAGTATATCCCATTATATTTATCCCTAAGTATTTGACTGAAGTTATTTTACTTCCTGAAATATTTTTTATACTTTCCTCTTCCTGTTTCATTGCAAACTTGAATATAACTTTCATTTTCTTCTTATTGATCTTATAGCCTGAATAAAATGCATTTTTTCAATCTGGTTTATTATATACTGTATAGATTAATGTGGATTTCAAATGGTCAAGAGTATGTCATCAACATAGCATTTCCTTTTGCATTCTTCTCCATCTATTTTTAAGCCTTTAATTTTTGGGTCTTGTCTTATTTTTATTGCTAAACTTTCCAATAAAAGAGTAAACAAAAGAAGGGATAAAGGGCATCCTTGGTATGTTCCCTTTACCATTTGAAAGCTATCAGTAAGCACTCCAGTAATTAAAATTTTAGCAAGTTGATTAGTATAAATTGCTTGAATCCAATTAATAAAACTTGAACTACAATCTAAATATTGAAGAGTTTTCAATAGAAAGGGCCAAGACACGTTATCAAAAGCCTTTTCCACATCTAGAAAAATAAATGTTGCTTTCTTTTTCTTGACCAACTCAATTGCATTAATCACAAAATGAGCATTATCTTTCATAAGCCTTTTTGGGACAAATCCAGTTTGATTTGTATGAATCTGGTTTTCTATACATTTCTTAATCTTTCTGCTGTTATTGAAGCAAAAATGTTGTAATCCACATTTAATAATGAGATAAGTCAGCTAAGAATGTGCCAAGGTGGGGTCATAGCCTTCTTTGTATATCAGTGTTATATGCTATGCTGGCAGTGATATTTTATCTTCTTAAATCTCATTCATTACTTGTTGGAGCAGTAATATTAATTATTTTCTCTAGGCTTTTGGAGTACACAGCAGTGAATCTATCTTTTTTAAATTTTCTGATAGCTTGGGATAATTCTTGAATCATAATAGTATCATTCAATATTTTTCCTGTAATTAAGACATATTTCTTCTATATACTCCTCCATCTTCTGAAGTTTAAGACAGTGTTCTAAGTATTTTCCAGGTTTATTTTCATATTCAAAATATTTTTGTTTAAAAAATCTCAACTTCTTTTGTATTTCTTCTGTCTCTATCAGATCTAATTGATTTCTTAATTATCTTAGTTCAGTTAAGGTTGATTTGTCTTGTACTTTCTTATTATGATATTCTAGTATTTGAATTCTTTCCAGGAGCTTGTTGTTCTAATTTTTCTCTCTTTTTCTTAGAGACTATTGCTAAAAAGCATATTCTCAGATATGCTTTACTAGCTTCCCATATTGTTCCTGTAAAGACAACATTTGTATTATTAAATCTAACATTATTCCAATTATTTTTCAGACTTCTTGAAAATATCTTGTAGTAATAAAAGAATGTCATTCAATCTCCATCTTCTTCCTCCAACTTGTACTTCTTGCCAAGTTATTTCTAATGCACTGTGATCAGAGAGCATCTTGGGCTGGATCTTTACAATCACTAAGCTCATAATTAGATTTTTGGATATTCAGCACATATCAATCCTTGGGTATATCTGATGTCTACCAGAGAAAAAAGTATAATCTCTAACTCTAGGGTTTTTAAATTTCCATGTATCTTCCAAATGTAACATTTCCATATAATGAAAAAAAGTTTTAGGGATTTTGATCCATTTTGCTTTTATACACTTGTCCTTGTTGGGTTCTAAAATGCCATTCGTATCACCAAGAATCAAAATTTCATCTTGAAAATCCAGTATCGATTGATTTTTTTCATAAAACCTTTTGCATCATTTGGCGCACATATCACTGCCAATATGCATCTTGGAGTCTTCAGAATAATAAATCTTCTTTCCTTTTAATTTTTCTACAACTGTTAATCCTTGATTATAAATACAAATTACAACTTCTTTCTTTTCACTGTGAGCTAGCACTTCATATACTTTGCCCTGTCTTTATGTTTCAAAGTATAAGTAAATGTTTTCTCTATGTGAGCTTCTTGAATATGTTTTATATCTGCTCTTTGTTTTCTTAAAAAATTGAAAAATTTAATTTGCTTGGAAGGGCAGTTCATTGTATTTATATTTATTGATAATATCATCATTCTGCCTCTCTTGTTCTATTTTGGGAGCCAGATCAATTTCATCTCTTCTCAAGCATGTTATAAACATCTACAAAGGTTGTCAAAAAAAAAAAAAATTCCTGTCAGAATCTTCAGAACTTCTTCTAGTTCACAGATTGCTAAATTATTTCCATTTTCTCCATTGAACTGCATTGATTTTCTCCATTGGTTCTGTGGTGTTCAGGTCAGACTTCCCTTCTCGAGTTTATCTGCCATTCTTACCCTCTTCCTCTGTTTATATACCTCAAAAATTTCTTCATAACTATAAAATAAGCTCACAGTTTAACATGACACTTTAAAACAGGGAAAGTAGAAGAAAGGGGAAGAAGAAAAAAGGGGATAAAAGAAGAGAGATTGATTAAATCAGTGTATTAACTTTTAACGATGTTACATTTATTAGTCATGTTCTATTTCAATATTAGTTTTTGTTATTAGAAAATTAGTGTGAATTAATTCGTTAAGAAGAAAAATTCTCTGAACCCTTTTCAGGAACTTTGATCAATTTTCTATCAGTCAATCACTGAGCGGGAAGCTTTTTCTTCTATCTCAAATCCATTTTTCCAAGGCCAGCAGATGGCACCGATAGTTTGAAATTTGTTTTACATCTGCATCATAAACCTGAAAGTCAATTGCTCCTTTACTCCTTCCTTCGACTCTGATAAAATTTAAGAGGGAGGGCCCATGAATCTTTATTATCTTTGCGTCTGAATAAAGTATTCTGTGAAGTGCAGATTGACTTTCAAAATAAGCCATGCACAAATTAAGGCAGAAGCATCAAGAGCCACTATGCCTGAAATGCACTTCCCAAGCTTCATTCTCACAGTAGTTTCTTGTCAGAGAAAGAAAATGGCAATAGAGCAAAGGAGGCTGCTAACCTTCTCAACACACAAAAACATCAGTCATATCAAGGTCAGACTTCACCATCTATCGATCTTAGCCTCTTAAACAGAGATGACAAATATCTTTACGGCTATTAAAGTTTAATTAGAGTTCAGATAGAACATTGAAACTTGCTGTTTCAAAATTATTTCCAGATATGTAAACAGAAATGCCCTTAAAGTCTTAATTGCAGCAAGATGAAGTAATATTCCCTTGGATCAATAAAATAAAGAGGGAAGAAGGCGAAGGAGCTTAGAAAAAATATTGGGGGAGGGGGTTGACTCTGTAATATGTTTCAGTTTACCTTATCTGGTCATCTTGTCATAATCAGAGCTGGACTTGAGAGTCTTCAAGTTCACCTGTCATAAAATCGCCATCAAAGAGGTGAGAATTCTCTCATGGATGTTTTATAAACATTTAAATGAAATTAGGTAGTGAGGCAGCACGCCATTCCCTGTATGTCCACCTCTTCCTAACTTTTTCTGTCATGGCCAGAGCATGAGATCAGAATTGTTAATCATAGAGTTTCAATGCTATGCTAAATTGTGGCCAATCTAACAAGGAATTAGAAGTTTCTGATGTCTTCTTCGTGGCTATACTAGAGTAGAAGGGAGACAGGAACACAAGACTTTTCTTGCTAACTCTGACCTGTAGTTTAGTGCTATGTCTGAAATGTGCTACGGAGTTAATATTTTGGCTACAAACCTTGTTATTTCTAGCCATTATGCAGTCCCACATGCCTTTGATTCTTCATCCTGTTTTCCTTTTGCCTTTCAAGTTCTTCCCTTTGGCCTTCCTTGCAGTGCTCTAGACCAGTGGTTTTCAGCCACTGGACCATGGACTGGCACTGGTCCACTGGTATTTCCTGCTGGTCTATGAAAGAGACACTGTCATGTGCATGCACAACAGGGGCATCTCCCTCACCAGGGACCAAGTGCAGGGCTCACTGTGCTCTCGCTGCTGATTCTTCCCCAGGGAGAGGGAGGCAGCTCAATGGAAGCCAGCTGGGAGTCGCACCATGCCGGATTCACCTTCTGGCCAGGGACCCAAGACTGGGCCTTTTCCTTTCTCTGCTGCGTTTTCTTCTGGGAAGGGAAACGCTGAGGTGGCTTGTGCTAAGAATGTTTTCTCAGTCAGTCTGTGCTGGTAGGTATGGAGGTTTGAGGGGGCGGGGTTCATCGTATTTCAGTATTTAACATTATGAATATTATTGTATTAAGTAACTTTGATTGATTTTGGATTGCTCTGCTGCTAATATTGTATTTGAATTCATAATTGGTATACTATTGCACTTATATTGATTTTGTATTTTGCTATTGTAAATTTTTGATCAAGTATTTTTGAAAAGAAGCATCAGCAGGTTTCACAGTAGCCTTATTTGAATTACATAATGCTCTGTAAAAATTCAGTTGTGTTCAAGTACATTTAATTTCAATATTTTAGTCTTTTATTAGCATTTTACTGCTCAATTTCTGGTTATTTTAGAGAAATTTCTTTCTTTTTTTTTGGTACTATATTTAAAAATGAATACACAAAATACTATATTATGAATATAATACTTTTTCTCTCTGTATCAACAGTCCCTGAAATAATTTTCTTATTTTTGCTGGTCCCCAACTGTAAAAAGGTTGAAAACCACTGCTCTAGACCACTCACTCACCTCTGTCAAATCCCAACGCTCATTTCCTAAGTGCTACCACTTTTCTTAGTCGGCCATCATTTCCCCCTTGCCCTGGCCAACGCCTAGGCTCATGCTTCTGCCTGTCTATTATCAATGATGAATTCAAGTCTCAAGTCATGTCACAAGTCTTTGCTTTCAAGCCCAAGTTGACTCTTAAGCCACTGCAAGAAATTTTCAAGTTAAATCTTAAATCTCTTCTCAAGCTGCAAGAGCCAACTTTAACAGAAAAATGGAGATGGTTGTGGGGTGTGTGGAGGGAAAGTGGGAAAATTGTAATCCCCCTGTGCCAAAAAGAAGAGCGGAAGCCTTCTCTTTCCTTCGCTTCCCTTCGCTTCCCTTCCTGCAACCTCCACCGCTGGCCCCACTTGCTTGTCCCTTTTGACTCCAGTACCAAAAACAAGAGCTGAAGTCTTGCTTTCCCCCGTCACAACTCATGCCTGCCTTCCAGGATACCCTGCTGCATGGTAAGCCATCTGTCATAAAAAATGTAGACTGTAACTTGGTTGTAAACTTGAGATGGACTTGGGCCATGAGTTGCTCAACTCGAGTCCCCAACACTGGCTGTTACTAAGTGGATCTTCAGCTTGCCCTGACATGTTGTGTGCTGCAAGCAGCTGAGTCAGCAGTAGCAAGAATTTCTTATGATCAAAGCAGTTTGGCTCAACCAGCTTTTCTTCCTCTTGCCCTATCTCTAACCTGTTAGCTCAGCCCATCTGTGCTGTATCATTTTCTCACCGTTCCATAATCCCTTAATCAGTACATTGCAACTGAAGATTTGTTGGACATTATTTAACAAAGAGGACTGTGTGCACCAAACTTCTATCAGCTCATCACTGGTCTGAAAGAGCCGTGTGCACAATGGCACCCATGGAGAGCCAGTTCTCTCCATATGAATGCATGCCTATGGTTGTGCAACTATAGTTTGGAAAGGGCTACACTTTCTGTATAATGAGCCTTTCTGAGAAGAAAAGTGACAACCACTGCTGTTCTTTGATGGCACCTTAAAATGGTTCATCTACTGCAGGGGTGGGGCACCTGTACCACTGCAACTCCCATTATCCCAAGCCAGCATGACTAATGGTCAGTGACAATGGGAGCTGAAGTCCAACAACATCTGGAGGGCTGGAAGTTATCCATTGCTAGTCTATTAGTACAACTGGTCCTATGGATAGTAATTCTCTATGGGCGAAGTCCGGACAAGCAGCTTGCTGTAGGAAGAGCTCATTTGTTTTAAATACCTCGTGCTCCTTTCCTAAACAGTAGCAGAACAGCTCGTGCCTTTTCACAGTGACTGCATTTGCCTGCAAGCTCTCCTTCTAATCATGACATTTGCTGTTCAAGCATCAGGCCTTTCAAACCTTTATCCACCTGGCCTTTAAGATTCCCTGTCAACAGAGAGCAGGCGGCACTTTATTAGCCTTGTTGTTTGAAGCCTTTAGCAGCACATGAAAGGCAAAGACCTTTGTTGACTCTCAGGAGATTGCTATCAGAGCCTGATTATGAAACCATTCCATAAATTATCATCTTCAGTGGGTGAGACTGCAGCCCATTTCCCTGAGATCATCTGATACACAAAAGATGTCCTAGATTTTGTTTTGCTTTTACCAGCCACTTGGGCTGCTTCTGACCTTCAAACACTTCTCACTACTCCTTATTTAGCATGCAAAGCATGGCTTTAAGTGCAATGCATCAGGCAAAAAGGCAATTATTTTAAATGGAAATAGAACCTTTGACAGGGTATGAAAACATGATGCAAAATCCTGGGCATGGCAGGCTGTGTGTGTGTGTGTGTGTGTGTGTGTGTGTGTGTGTGTGTGAGAGAGAGAGAGAGAGAGAGAGAGAGAGAGAGAGAGAGAGAGAGAGAGAGAGAGGGATCAACTCATCCAGGTAATCCAGATGCATTGATCACACGAGAGCAATTTTTATAGGCTATGGAGATATGAAGCAATTGAAGCCCAAAATTTAATGGCTGATCAGCTGGAATGATATCACACAAATCACTAGCTACCATTTCCTTGCAGCATCAATATTTTTTAAACACAGAGTTCCCTTGTTCTTTTTCAGTGCTGGTGGGAGAGGGAGGGACATCAGAAGATTCTGATAGCCAAGAATCTATGGTTATGATAAGAAATGATCTGTTACTGAAAACAAAAGAAAACAAATTCCTAATAGATAAAACAAACCTTAAAATACGTTTTCACTGGATTCATGGTTTTCCCGTGCTGATTTAGAAAACTGTTCCCAGTTACAATGACATGGGTCTTGAATGTTTGCGTATGTACACAATGGGAAAAAACTACATATCAGGATCCAGGTGATTGCAATGTCTTTAATGTTTCGATACTCTGCACAAATACATTAATTGTGTTTCGATACTCTGCAAGCCAGTGTTTTAGTAGAAGCATTGAATTATGTGTTCGGTTGGTAACAGAGTGCAGTCCAAGGCCCTGCATCCTCGCTGCACGATGGCCTCCACACTTGGATGCTCACTTTCTCATGTCATGCTTTTTTATCTGGAGTGCCAGGGAAGGAGGAAGAGGGAGACTACTGCTGATAGGAATCAGAATACATTCTTAGCCTCTCCCTCTCTTCTTGTCCCCCGTTTTCTCTCCTCAGAGATGCATTTGCAGCCTTGGAAGGCAGTCCGTGCAGTTCTGGCTGTGAGGGGTGCAAGACAGGGGCCAGCCTTCAGGGTCCCAGCTCTGAGTTCCAGGGGGCTCAGAATAACCTGATGTCCCCTGAGGCAACATTGGGAAGCCCTAGGATGGTGCCTAGAGAACAATGCTCTTTGGAAAACACAAGTCACAGTCATTGTAAAAGTGCAATTCAGTGCAGTTCAAACACCCACACAAGCATCAACATATTTTTGAAAGCTAAGCAATCTTTTGTTTCCTTTGTCTCAGAATGCTCTGAAAATGAAATGATTCAGTTTTGTCAAACAGAGTCATTCCACTGCAAAAACTGTGTATTGTGAAGATGGCAACATGGCTAAAGATGGCAGGAAAAGATACTCCAAGGATGTCAAAAGGGGCATTGCTGTGCCATCAAAACACTGAGGCTGAAACTCAGAGATACGACATATGGTTTCTTCACTGGACAGCCACCAGTGCCATGGCTGCTGAGATGCTTTGGCAAGGTGCCCTGGAAGAGCAGCCCATTGACGTACAGGGGACCAGGTGGCTCCAAACCTATGACCTGCCATCTCATGCCTGCCTCTCTGGGAATGAGCCCCACTGAACTTCACAGAACTTACTTTGAAGTAGGCACGTGCTGCTAATTGATTTGCCAGCATGCTCAAAGTTTCACCTTATCTACAGATTTCAAGGTTTTAGTCCTGCACTTTTGTGCTCCTTGTCATTAAGTGTATAAGTATGTTATACTCCTTTGTTTCGGAGACAAATATGATAACTTGAAGTCAGCAGGTGTCACTTTTCTCAGATTGCCCTTTGACATTGCAAAAGGTTTAGCCAACTGCATTTTCTCCCATCAGGCCAATTCTCAAGGCACAGGAGCCTGAGAGAGGGTCGGGGGGCGGGGGGAGGCAACTTTACTCTCCTTAATTTCTCAATTTCAAAAGGAAAAGGAACTCCAGTTATATGTATTGCAAGGAAAATAGATCTCTAGATATTTTGGACTTCAACTCCCAGTATTCCTGACCACTGACTATGCTTGAAGATCTGTTGTCAACCCATTCCTGTGTTAATTCATTTTCAGAGATAAAAATACTGACTGCGGCAAATGAGAAAGATGCCTCAGCCCAGTTAGGGATGTATTTGTGATATGGAGAAGCTTCCAGACAGGTCTCCCTAACTTGTTAAACAATGCACAAGTTGCTATTCCATGAATATATTGTTGACTTGATGCATTCTCATCCAGTGCCCAGGTCTGCACTCTCATAGTTCTGGTCACATCATTGTTAATAGTACCAATCATCTATAAGGGCAGTAAGATGAAAAATGGATGTTAATTCAACTCTTGTTGTTTCCCATCTCACGATATAACACACAGCCAGCATATACAACCAGGGAAATCTGCCATAAAATAACTGGAGCAGTTGATGAATAGAGACTTTGCAGGAACTCTGGCGTGAGTGCCTGCTCAGAAGGAGATCTAAGGAATATGTTCTGCTGACAGAACTGGTCCTTCCTGACAGTGGAACCAAGAACAAATGATTCTCCTTCTCTTCTTCAGATCTCAAAACCTGCCTTGGAGGGTCGAAGGATGTTCTGAAACAGATATAGAGGAAGGGATATGGGAGCTGTGGGAGAGGGAAACTAGCCCCATTATGTGAATGAACTTCTGCTCACGTGATCTTGGATTCCACCCTTTGACTGTTGCACTGAGCTCTCAGTGCCTTTTAAGATGTGATGACCAAGTTGTCCATTAGACTCACTGGTGCAACTAAATTACAGTGCAATCCACTATAGTTCAGATGCATCTTCTGTGGACATGTCAGGGCATCAGATGCCAGAAGACACAATTGTAGGCCCAATCAGTGGCATGGACACTGAGCTTTATCCCCACATGAGGTTCCATTCAAATGACACTTCAGAGTATTTGAACTGCTCTGCTAATATGACTCCAACCCTATGTGTGTAGCAGCAAACTCATAGGACTACTGCAGAATCAAGGCTACAATATTCACACTAGTTCACAGATCAAAGCTTCTGTATTTTACAGAAGCATTCTTCTTCTCCAGTCAGTCCTGCTAGTAAAGCCCTCCTTTATTTTTTCCTAATCCCTTTCTATTCTTTAACAAAGGTACCCTGGAATCCCTGCTATTTTCTCTCTTACAGTGCAGAATATTGTTTGCTTAAGGGTCAGGGAGTTAAAAGATTTTGCAGAGCCATTGTCATTCCTTTCTTAGAACAAAATAATGATCTTTTATGATTAATGGTGCTTCAAGGGAAAGCACATTTGAAAATGAAAGCAAGCCTTGGCTAGGACATGCAGCTAAAACATGTTAACTGTGCAATCCTATACAAGTCTACCGAGAACCAAGTTTTACCGTGTTCATTGAGGCTACTTCCAAAACTAAAATCAATCCCCAAATACTGCAGCAAGCTAAATCCAGGCAACAGTTTGTCATGCCTGCATTCATAATTGACTCTGCCATCCTGACTGGGATTGAGGAAGAGAACAGAAAATTAATGAAAGCCAGGATTTTGACAGGCAAAATATTTACCATTATTTCATTAATCATCCATTTTCTTCCAAAAGTGGAATGCAAATATTGAGTCTGGTAGAAAATGTCACAAAGTCATGCTGTTAACTAGACAATGTACGTAGTGTCTTAAAAATGCAAATACTATTTCCACTTCTATTTATTTCCTTGAAGGAAAGACATCACCTGTGTCCTTTATTGTTGAGTATTTGTTTTGTCAGCTGTTCTCTTCCTGCCCTCTCCTCCCAGAGACTCTGTGAGATATAATCTAAATTAAACACAGAAAAGGTCAAAAACTTGTTTTCAAACTTTTCTTGAGTACAATTAGCTTAATATTTTAACAGCTGGCAGCTGCAGTAATTACTTTTAGATTATACATGGAAATCTGTGGAAATATAATTACTCTGATCTATGAACCAGGTAATTAAGGTAAAAACTCCCACATTTTCTTAGACCTCATTAACTTATTTCCTTTGAAAATTGCTACATAATGACAGTGCATTAGAAGTTTATCCATAGAATGACGCTTAATAATTGGACCTTGTCCTGGGATATTAAAGGACAGAACAGTACTTCAGTGTTCAGTGTCCTGATGCATCTTATTATCACTGCACATATCATGCAATGTGCATCTTTTCAGAAGCAATAGAAAAATTAAACCAAAAGAAGAGAAAGAGGAAGACTTCTTGTCCCACAGCTTGCTTGTAAGGGCCAAAGAAAGTCCTGATCCAGTTAATGCAGTGTCTTGATATCTGCACATTTCAGCAAGTTGTCATGGCATATCGTGTGAGCCACAGAGGTGCAGTGATGAGAAAGTTAGACTGGCACTTGGGACATCTGGGTTCCAGTCCCCACACAAAGTTCACTGGGTGACTTTGGGCTAGTCACAGATTCTCAGTCTAGCAGGACACTTGTGAGGATGAAGTAGAAAGGAGGACAAAGTCCATGTAAACTTCTTTGTGTTCCTTTAAAAAGGGGGGGGGGGGAAGGCAGGCAATAAATTGAATAATAAATAACACCTGGTTAATATGGTTGAGTGGCAGTATAAAAATACCTATAATTAACTCATGAATTAATTAAGCAGATAATACAGTCTCTAGGAACACATGAGTGGAGGCTTTTAGTTAAGGCAAGCTGCAAAATCAAGGTTCTATCGTTATAAGTGTTGAGATGTTGTTGCTCATAAACCCGCTGGTGTCCTTTCTGCAGGCCCCTTGGGAAAAGCAATTCTTCATTGCTTTACTGATGTTCTGAGCAGTGGTTCAAAAGTTCAGTTCTTCCTGCCCTGTGGCAGCAACTGCTAGCAAAGTTATCTCACATTGCACCCTCAAGTTAGAATGCTGCCCTGGGCCAGTGTTTTCAAAGGGATTCTGGGTTGCAGGGGAAATCTAATGGAATCCAATCCTTGCATTATGCCGTGTGACCTCTGAAGTTAACACATCCTCAGATGAGGGCAGAGGGGAACTTTAATTCTTCACCTTCCCTATGGTCACAGTTTGGATCGAACACCCCTTGCCTTACCTTGAGTTTACATTGCCCAAGCTGCAAGGCAAACAAATGGTTTGATGTAACATGAATTGTGGGCAGGGGTCATAAGTTTCTAGAGACCTGCTCCATATTAGTTCCTTGAACTCAGTTTTGAGTAAACAAGAAAAAATAAGGTATATTCTGAATAGAACGTGTACTTTGACCTTGCTGGTGTGTGTGTGTGTGTGTGTGTGTGTGTGTGTGTGTGTGTAAAATGGACAGGAGCGGAAGCAGAACAACCTGGGCCTCATATCACTTTGCAGAAATGGAAAATGTAGCACAACTCCTGCTTTTTCTTTCTATGTAGAGAGGAGATGAAACATGACAATTGAGGCCCTCATGCAGACTTTTTGAAGACCCAGAAAAAGCAGACACATTGGGTGCATACGGTCAAAAAGAATTACAGTTTGTTCAGTCATCTAGACCATGCATGTACATAGTCTGCAAGAGGCTACAAAAATCACAAAAAATGGGAATATTTTTTTATAATTCTTAGTTATATAGACAGTGCAGAAGAGCCACGTGTTGGGTGGAACTGTTGAATGGATTAAGACACAGGAAGAAAGGGAATAGGGATTCAAAGCAGACAGAGGACTAGCAACATTGTTTTCTAATTGGATTCATTACATTGTATCAGACTGCATCCCTGAGAGAATAGAATTTACCGAATGTATCTGAGGAGGAATTGGCAATGGTACCCTGATCAGATCAGGATGCCTCTGTTAACATGTTCAGGCTGTGCTTGTCAGTTTCCGGCTTGCTGTGGAAATCCTGGGGGAACTTCAGTTTGGTCAGTCCTGAGAACTTTCTCAAGGCAAAACTGCAGCATGGGATGAGGCTCCTGAGTTAACACAAAAGGGAAAGGGCTGGTGACAGAGTGGTTGTGAGGTTCTCGCCTCCTCAGGACTGGCTCTCCAGGAGGGTGCCAGCAACTGGCCTCCCTGCATCTGGGGGAAGTCGTGTTGCTGAGATGCTGAGGACTTTGGGCAGAAAGATACCACCACACTGCAGCCACTGAGGTGTCATTGCAAGCTGTGGCTATGTAACAGGCCGGCCCCTTTAAGGAAGATGATCCCAATTGATAGGGAGGTGTGGCTAATCACTTAAATAACCACCTCAACAGTATATTTAGGACTTAATTGCAGTCTGCTGCTTGTTGGAACTCCCCACAGACAAACTCCACTAGCTTCCAGTGCTAGCATCACTGGGGGATCGCTTTGGTGCTGCTCTACTTCCTTGAAAAGTGGACTCTTCTGGTTACAATCATTTGAATCGGACTTGCACTAAGCCTTTGCTGAGAGAAGCGCTCTGCAGGGCCCAAAAAGGCTAGGCCTTCATTACAGTGGTGCCTTCCAGCTAAAAAGAACAACCCCTCACCTTCTTCAGTCATTCTCCTCCCTGTTCTGCATTTATTGTCTTGTATTTCATAGTTTTCATTGTGGTGAACTGCTCCAAAAATGTCACCTATGGGGTGCCCTGGAAGTGTAAACCCTGCAGGTGTCCCGAAGTACTACCGCTTTTGGTTCAAGCAGTTGCCATAAGAGAAGAAGAGTTTCGGGAGGGGTTTTGAGGCCAAAGGGTAACCTCTTGTTCTGATGCTGAGGAAGAACTGCAGAGCTCAGTGCAGCATGGCGGTTACAGTGTTGGACCTGGGAGATCTGGGTTCTAGTCCCTACGTGACCATGATGCCCATTGGGTAATTTGTGGCAGCCACTCACTCTCAGCCTAGTCCAGGGGTCGGCACCCTTAAACACTCAAAGAGCCATTTGGACCCGTTTCCCACAGAAAAGAAAACACCAGGAGCCACAAAACCCTTTTGGTATCTAAAATGAAGATAACACTGCACATATCATTTTTTACCTTTGTGCTATGTATAAAAAACTATAGTGTGTTGCATTTATGAAATCAATGAATGATTCTTTTATATAATCTCCATCTGTGAACGGCTTCCCGTGACTATTTCCTGAGAGCAGCCGCAAAACTAGCATATGCAGTTGAATTTGCAGACTTGATCCACTTCTTGAGATAATTTTTGCTCAGGTCAACCTTCCGCATCAGTTCCAAAATGACTTTTTTGCCTCTCATCTCCATCCGGATATTTTTCAGTAAAGGCTGTGTGTTTATTCTGGAAATGTCTTGCACCATTCGACTTTTTGTTGTTTGCCAATTTCTCACCACATATTGAGCATACTGGTAAACCAGTCTCATCAGCAGTGAAAGCAAATGAATCTGCCCGCATACAATTAAACGTTCTGTTTTCTTCTGAAACTTTTCTTTTCTTGGATTTATCCATGGTTGGCCTACAGCAGGTCGAAAAGCTCAGTAAATCGCATGCTGGTGGGTGTTGCACATGGGTGGTTGTGACACATATGTGGTTGCATATGGGTGGTTGTGACACATATTTTGAGTGACGGAGCCACAGCAGAGGGATGAAAGAGCCATATGCGGCTCTGGAGCCACGGGTTGCTGACCCCAGGCCTAACCTATCTCACAGGGTTGTGGTAAGGACAAAAATGGAGTGGAGGAGATCTCCGCTTGGTAATCTCCCTTGGGCTCCTCAAGGGCAGAAAAAAGGCAAAATATAAATACAATGCAATGTAATGATTATAAAACTGTTCCAGCAAAATAGAATAGCAACAAGATTCCCTCCTATTTTGTTTTGTTTTGTTTAGAGCCTTACATTACATTGCATACTTACCCCACTGGGAATTAGCTTCCCATTTATAAATTAACCTTTTTTGTTTTGGAAAGGTCTAAGAAACCAGAGAGAAGTTCGTGAGCTGGGAATGGCTGGATAATTTGCTTTCAGGAATCACCTGCAGTGCTCCTGCAGTGTATTCCTCGTTATGACAGTCCCTGAACATAAAGCATTTATGCCATGCCTGTTACTATAACAGCTTATCTTCACAGGATTAAGTGATTTGTTCCCCCAACTGGGACAATAAGACATTGGTTGGTGCATGCGATCCCTCGCCCATGGAACTTTGCAGTGCCTTTTCATGGTTTCATGACAGGGCCTCTCCTGTCTTTTCGGGCAATTTAGGGAGGGGAAGAGAAAGGAAAATTCTGGTATTTTCTTTGATGGAGCAGTTATTTTCCACAGAGACCTGGTGTATTTTTGCAATTTTGCTCAATGCCACGCAGACACTTTGTACTGAATGATGGAACATAGAGCAACACAGAGGAAAACCCCCAGAAGAAAAACTTGTCTGCAGGATGATCTAATCCACTCACAAAAAAAAAACCCAGAAGACGCGCTCTCAGTGAAGTGTTGGGTTCTGTGCCTCACGTAGGGAAGCCCTGGGCCACGGGGCTCTTCCTTCACCTACATGGTTTCTCTTCATTGTTTGCTTAAATATCCCAAGTTCATTTGAAGACAAAATAACAAAGAGAACAAGTCTTCAGAAGAGAAGGAGAGAAGTAGAAAAGGACGGGGAATTCCTTTTCACAAAAACCGAGCAAGTAAATATATGTTCGTGGAAGACTACCCAGCAGTTCTGTTGCTCTCCTCATTATGAAGCTGGGTAACTGGATGGGTGAGGGATTTCTGTGAGTCATTTCCCTTCTTGCATTTTTGGGACCAAATTGTTCTCACAGATGCAAAAGAGAAAGACTATGGAGTGCTTGTATCCGAGAAAGCGAGAGACACCCACACCGATATAAAAAGGCGCTGGAGGAAATATAATAGGCACTGCAGTGGCACCCAAGTGCAATGGCACCACGTAGAGGAATGCTGTATGGCCCAACAGCCCAAAAGAACATTTCAAAGCCAGTCCCTGAGGGGATCTATCCGTACAGAGGTAGGAACAACCATGGAGAAAACACAGCAGTGCTGTGGTTTGATGATGGTCCTGTGTAAATTCCACCTAAAAACTGGCCAAGCCAACTGACTGTTGCAGAGCAAAAGGGCACCCGGATGCAGTCGAGAAGAAGTAGCCGAAAGGAAGGCAGGATTTCTGGCAATTCTGGGTCAACTGTTCTGCAAAGCATTGCTACTCAGTGCCACAAGGTGGTGCCCTGGAACACCTTTATAGCTATTTGCTTCTATCTGATCCAGCCAAGCCTGCAATGCAGTTATAGCACAGATGTTTATAGCTAATATATACACTTTCTTCTAAAATGTTTCACTGTACTGTATGCTTTTGGGGTCAATATGGTTGCTGTTGTTTGCAGTCTTTTCTCCCTGCTGTGTCATGGATTTCCTTTCTGGTTTCTTTTAATGGTCACACAGAAGTATCTTTTGGGTAAACATTTTGCTTTACACTACAAAGAAATCATCCTGTACTAGGGACCAAGAGTAAAGGTGTATCCAGGCTGCTGGCATGGCCAGTGGTGCAGTGGTGGGTTTCGAAGGGCAAGCACCAACAGGATAGCCCCATAGCCATGCCTCAAGGAGAGCCCAAACACACCGGGGACATCATTGAACCATTGTTTTTCAGTAGGTGATAAAGGCAAAAGGTAAAGGTTTCCCCTTTACATCCAGTCATGCCTGACTCTAGGGGGCAGTGCTCATCTCTGATTTCTAGCTGAGGGAGCCAGCGTTTGTCCGCAGACAGTCTCCGTGGTCATGTGGCCAGCATGACTAAACACCGAAGTGCACAGAACGCTGTTACCTGCCCACTGAAGTGGTACCTTTTCATCTACTTGCATTTGCATGCTTTCGAACTGCAAGGTTGGCAGGGGCTGGGACAGAGCAATGGGAACTCACCCCATTGTGCAGATTCGAACCAGTGACCTTTCGATCAACCAGCCCAGCAGCTCAGCAGTTTAAACCACTGCGCCACCTGCAGTCCCTCTGATAAAGGCAAAGGGCAGCACTATTTCCCCCTTTGTTTCTTGAGGGCTCATGAGGGAAGAGAGGTTACTTCATGTCACTGTGGCATCATTCAAGAGTGAAGTAGAGTTGGCATCACAATGGCTACCCCAAGTGACAGCAAGATTGCATAAAGGAGGAGACCCGCTTAGGTCTCTTGGCTAGAAAGAGACTAGCAGTGCTTGGGCATGCTTGCCTCTGGCCCGTTGTGAGCAGTGCACTGTGCAAATCCTGGTACATAACATTCATTCTGCCTCGTCCAGCCCCTTCAGGCCCACTGGAAGGAGCACTGGTACATAGGAGCAATTACAGGGAAGCAGAGTGGTCATGTCCTGCCATTCACTTTTGTTGGAATGGTGGGGGGACAGGATGGGAGGTGGCATTCACCCAGTTTCAATCCTGTGTGCCTTTAAAATACTGTTCCTTCAACTACATCACAGCCACATGTCATTGGAGCCCCAGTAAACCCACTTGGATGGTTGGAGATGGAGTTCTCTTGCTGATAACCTCATTAGGTCAACAATAGCAGCAGCAAAGATCTGGAGTAGCTTCTGGGGTGTGGGAAGAGCGGGAGCCTCTCTGACAGCCAAGCAAAATGGTGGCTCTCAGTGGCTAGCCACTTGGCAAGGGCAGAAACAGGTCACTCTTGCCAAGGGACTCTGGTCCTGGCCTTCATACCGCAATGGGTTGTTTTTCCTAGGTTTGGATAACACAACAAGCTACTGTGGTACTGAACAAACCATTGTTTCTGTTTGTAGCTTCTAAACAAATCTTCAGCTTAGCTCCGACTCAGACGGCCTGCTTTTGTGAACATACAGGTAAATGTTCATGCGTGGGCTCCCTTTGGTACTGTCAGAGTGAAGAGACATTGCCAGAAGACAGCTATAGAAAAGTACTGGCAGGTATTTCAAGTAGAGTTCTCTTTGAAAAAAGTCTGAGATATTCATCAGATTCGTGTGTTAATGCATGACTGGGCAATTCACACATCTTTGACCTGAAAGTAGACGTAAGGCAATTTGCAGTTGGAAATCTATGCATTTCTATGTTTGTGGTGTGTTCCAGAGGAAAAATAAACAAGGAAGGAAAAGTGGGAAAAAATGATGTTTGTGTAAGATATTTTTTTGTCTAAACATGCACATGATTGTTCCTAAAATGTGTGAATTGGTGACATTGCAGGCCACATTTGTCCCACCTCCACCAGTAAAAGCAATCACTTAAGTGGACGATTAATGGAGACGGTTGATGTCCATTGTCCATCCTACCATCTGTTTAACTTTGTGCAACATCTTTCTTGCTGGGAGAGAAGAAAGCACCAGCCCTCTGCTTTCGGGAGCAACCAGATACTGTGTGCATAAAGACCTCAAAAGAGTGCATAAAGACGTCATAAAGGTCAAACCACCCATTGCCTTCTCCGTACTTTTTAGGAACTGTGCTCAGACTAGTCACTGTTATTCTGAAGGAAAGCTATGTGGGTCTGATAAAATGCATTAAAATGCCCAGTAGATAAATAGATTGAACCACATGGAGCCAACCTCACAAAGGGGATAAATTGTTACTCTTTGAAACTGTTTTGCATGTATCTGATAATAGCCATTAAAAATATGAACTGCTGTAGTTGAAGAACCATTCTAGGACAGTGCAGAAAGTGCCTTTCTGAGCAATATGAGTAAAACTTATTAGAGTCTTTGTACAGGCAAAATCATGATTCAGTTTCAGTTTTATTTAATACCATATTATTTTGTCTGGTGATTTACAGTGGTATGGGATTTCCATAGTAAACATCAGGTAAACATGAATAGGATTGAAGATTTAATCCACAAAAAGTGAAAATGGAGGATGAATTGAAAATGTTAGCCTTTCAAACAACATTGAATCAAACAGAATCTTGTAAATTTTATCCAAATGTTGATACATTGTTGGGAAAATAATTATTTTTATTTAAAAATTAGGCACCATAAAGGAGGCGCCTGAAAACAAAAGTTCAATAAGACTACGACCAATTTTTCTTTGTTCTTCAGTAGACATGGCCACTTTCCAGAGCAGCAGCAACATTCCTCCTGGAAAATAATGTGCATTTGTTTATTTATTAATTTATTTGAGAATGTCTAATCTGCTTTTCAACTCAATGTACTTGCAATGTGTTCAACTTTACAACAATATTACAAAGTCTATCAACAGTCCAATCTGCTAAAAAATAACAGTAACAGCAACAGCAACAACAACTTGCTAGAAAAGACTGGACAATAATAGCCAACACAATGGTGGGTTTAGATAAGTTAAAGGTATGACACACACATGGCCACACATTTTGGTTGAGATGTGAGGGAAAGCAGGGTATGACATGATATTGTCCATAGACTTGAAATAAAACCTTGGGAGCTACTGTGTCTATGCCTTTGATGCAACCACACATCACAACTATTGTCATCAAACCAGGCAGTCACTGCAGGTTATTTTTCTTACTCTGTGTGGATTTAGCATGAACCCATGGCAGAGAATTCAATTTCAGGTAATGCTTTTCACTTGTCCTGAGAACCCTGGTGTAGGTCACCATCACTGGTAATATACCTAAACAACACGGGAGCCTTCCCTGAGTTGGCGCTTTCCAGATGCTTTTGATTTCGATTCCCAGCAGTCCAGAATTGTGAGAACTGTGGCCCTAAATGTCTGTAGGCAGGCACCAGTTGGGACAGGCTGTGATATAACAAATACAAGAACATTTTCCACATAAGTCTAACTACCTATGTCCAAAATCCCGTTGCTATGTCCTGGCAGAAAGCAGTGTTACAGGTGAGGTATTTATGTGCTTATTTAAAGCATTTATATTTCATTTGATTAGCATAATGCTCTCAAAATAGTTTACACAATGTGTAGTTATACACATTGTTCTTGTTTACATGCACACATAGAGCTGTTTAAGGAAGAAAGCTGCATCAGCCATTAAAAATGTAAGTTGCAAGGGAAGCCAACTGCCTTTACCAACATACACTTTGCTAAGAATAGATCCCATTGAATTCAATGGGATATCTTTCCCAGATGGTGGCCCAGGCTGTGTGTAAGAGGTAAGTGTCAAATTCATGCACATTTGTTCTTTCAGAAGAGAATAGTGGGTGGTTATTATAACAGTGATTATGATTACCTGTTGACTCAACATCTTAAAAAGCATCTTAAAAAGCCAATTACACTGACAGATAAGACTGTAAAATCTAGAAATCAGTAGTTATTCAAAGAAGCACAATAATTCCCATGTTTCAATCCCATGCTGGAAACAGCAGAAGCCAGAGAGAATCAACCAATAATGGACCAATAATCACAAAGTATTCCCCTAATTCCCTATATGATAATATGCTTTAATGCAATCACAGAATACAGGTGTTTTCTTATCTGCTTATGCTAAGCTGTCTGATGAGACAGAAGAATTTTCAGTGACAGTAAAAGCAAAAATAGGATTTTTTTGACAATTCCAGCTAAAATTGTTTTCTTAAGTACTTCTATTTATTTATTTGTTTGTTTATCTGATTCTGTTTATCTGATGCCCCACCTTTTTCTGTTAAAGGACTCAAAGCAGCTTACATAATTCTCCTCCTCATCCTTTCATTCTTATCCCCACAACAACAACCCCATGAGGTAGGTTGGGCTGAGAGATGGTGACTGGCCCAAAGTCACCCAGCTGAGTCCATGGCTGAGCAAGGACTGAAACCCAGATCTCCTCTGAGTCCCAGTCCCACACTCTTAATCACTATACCATGGTGGTTCTCTCAGATCAACACCAACTGAGAAGTTATTTCCTGTATTATATCCTATAAATGGATGACACATTAGAAGTGTGCATGACTTCCCAGGCCTAAAGCAGGTAGATATTTAATACACAGCCAGCTCATTAACCCACGACTACCAGGCACAGGATAAGAATTCTGATGTCTTCAGGCATGAATATGAGAGATGACCTCTTCCACTGATGAATCGCCCTTGTGGTTATATAGCTACATCCCTTACTATGTGCCATTGCATTTCCTTTTCTTTCTTTGCTCTGCTTTTCTTCCTTGAGTAGCTTTTTCTACACGGCTCATCTTTTCTGCTCATTCTAAACACATTCCAACCATCAAAATCATGCCAGGACACCTCATTTTTGTAACCCTAACCCAGTGAAGGTGAACCTTTTAGAAACCAAGTGCCCAAACTGCAACTCAAAACCCACTTATTTATTGCAAAGTGCCAACCCCTGCAATAAAACCTGAAAACTTGAGGTTTTAGTTTAGAAAAAACAACTCACAGCCAGTCCAACCAAATATATATTTCCTTGGCAGTGCACTGACCAGCCATGCGAAAGCTCGGAGGAGTTGCAGCTGATGAGTTGCAGCCCTTGACATCATTGCCTGGCACGGCTACTCCTTTCCGAGCATGCGCATAGCCCCTGTGTGTGTTATTTTCCGAGGCTCAGCTGCTGGGGTGATGCTGGGGCGACTTGGCTCGCATGCCAACAGAGAGGGCACTGCGTGCCTGCTGTGACACACGTGCCACAGGTTCGCCACCGCTGGGCTAGGCCATTCAGAAAGACTGCTATACAGATATTAAATACTTCATTGATTCTCAGAGATATGTGGCATGGACACAGACATGCACAGCATGACGTGCCTCCATATAACTGAAAAGCATCTCTGTATGTAAGTCCACACTTCGTGGGTATTTGCTTTTCTGAGAAAGTAGGCAATTGTTGTGAGGCTGGGAAAGGGTTAAAGTTCTCCACCCCACAAGTCACCAGTTTACACCTTACTTGAATAAATGCATTCTTAGTGCCACCTGGACTTCGTTTCTTTTCCCTTTTTTAATAACACATTTAAAATGTAACTGGAACTGCAATGATCAAACAATCATAGGTGCTCTGAAAATTTTTTAACGAGTATGGTCCATCTGAAGCCTGGTGGGCAGAAGGCAGGGATGGGAAAGGCTGAGAACTGAGGACTTTCAGCTTTCAAACACAGCTGCAGTGCACAGGATTGTGGTAACCAAAAGACACTTGCGCAAGCCAAAGAACAATCAGAGACCCCTTTTGCATTGCTGAGTCCTCTGTCAATGACTCTAATGCAGGAACTATGGGCAATGAGCACCTACCTGATTTCTCATTTGCCTTGTGAAGAGTCTCAATCATATACACCATCCTATTCTGCACAGGGGTAAAGTCTGGAATGAAAGGTGCTTTGTCCCCTTCCTGAAGCATTCGAGGTGGTAACCCAGTCTGGAAATGATTTGTAGTGTTCTGGTCCGTAGGAAAACGTGTAGCAGCAATGAAGTGAACGGCAGTAGCCCATGCCACCCCAAAGCTGCTTTCCGAGCTACTGAGGAATGGTAGCCTGAAACATGGAAGGGGGAAAAGTGAAGGCATGCCTTAGTTTTGCCGACATTCAGTCTGCTAGCCAAAGGTTCCATGGTTTCTGCCTTGACATAAGTGTGGGCAGCTTCACAGGGATATGTTTCATGGCACCTGACCGGTGGGTGCATTGCTCTCTGAGTGCTTTTCTGTAGAAAGGGCTGAGACGTGCACCCGCTGAAGTTGGTGTCTCAAGAGCCGCACTTGACTAAGCAATGCTCATGGAAAGGTACTTGCAAGAAGACTTTAGTAGTTTTCTCTTACCTGTTTTGAAACTTGGGCAATGCAAACACAATGGAGTAGACATGGGCTTCCCACATGTGCTTCAATGCATCATCTTCCGAAAGCAAATGCGGTGCAGAAATGTCAGAGTTCTGGGCAGCTGACATTTGATACTAAAAGGAGAAATGCCTGTTTGTATTAGAATGCCCACAGAGGTTGGCTGGCTGGCTGGCTGGTTTTACTGATTAGATATGGTATAGTATGGTGCTCTCCTCAGGCTGTCATAGGATTGAACTGCATTGTAACAGAGAACTGGTTAAAGGCCTTTTGGGAACAGAAGGGTTAATCCTGGGCATGAAAGTCAGGCCATCTCAGCCAGGTGGCACCTCAAGCAAAACCAGGTGCCAAGACCAGGATGGGAATGGAACATGCCCCAAATCACTTCCAAGGACAGAGCCATTCACACTTCCCCAAGGTTGGAGATTGCAGGCCTGAAGGTATACCACTGTCACCTGGGTACTGTCACCCCATGAGTCATCTGCTTGTTGGCAGCCCAAAAGGGATTTCCCATGTATAAGTCAGGACAGGACATTCTGAGTTCTTTACTCTGTTTGAAGCTACTTGTCAGGAATGAGGAGTGGCAGGTGGTAACAGAATGATCATTTTATTTATTTATTAAAACATTTCTATGCTGCCCCTTGCCAAGGCCTCGGCTTACAACATCATATACAAAATACATTAAAACAATAATGCTATGGTCTCACACTTATGATGAACTGGTGGACTTGGGAGTGAAGACTTCTAGACCTTGGATCCATAAGTGATCTGTGGGCCCAGTTCCAGTATCCACTGAGCATTGCCAGCTGCAGCTCTGTCAAGCTGCAGCTCCGGCTACCCAACAAAGGGCTCCCAGCTTGGGGTGCCCACCTGGAGAGGTATAGGGAGGCCTGGATGGAGGTGGCAGGGGTCACCAATTTGAAATACTTTATCTCCACCTTACCAGAAGCTTTAGCCACGTTGGTGACTGATCATCAACCCACTACCATGAGAGAGGCAGCACTGCTAGTAGATCGACTGGATGTGAGTCAGAAGAGAGAGGAAGTTCTGGACCACGAAGGGTGATGGAAAGAAAATTGCCAGAGTGAAGAAGGGGGGCACAAGGAGAACTCAAGAAGAAAGCTGAGTCTTGACCTACTTGAAGGTCTGCCACCTCTCCTAGTACCAGGTGCTTCTTTTATAAAGAGGTGGACCACTTGAAGCAGGATTGTCTGAAACTGAGGAAGTGGAGGGGAGGAGAGGTGGCAGACCCTCAAGCAGGGTCACAACGGAACAGCAGTTAGTGGTTCCCCGAGGGTATCAACAGGCTGTGTTAGAATTGGTCCATGATGCAGCATTGGGGGAGGGGGTGAGCAAATGGGGACTAAACTGACCCAACAATGAGTGTCAGAAGGTTTTTATTGGCCCAGGATGGCTCAGACAATGAAGGAGTATTGTCAGTCATGCTTAGTCTGCCAGCTCTGGCAGGGTGGAGCACAGCAGGATGTATGGAATGCCCCCTTCAGCCCTCCTCAGTGGTTGACATGGCTTTCAAAAGAGTGGGAATGGGCATCATAGGTCCAGGGTCATTATGCCTCCTTCTTGGACTGGGAAAAGGTTTATTTTAACTATTATAGATTTTGCTACCCACTATGCCATGGCAATTCCATTGGCTTCCATCTTGGTGACCACTACAGCCCAAGTCTGTTATCAGTGGTGGCAAGATTAGGTATGCCCAAGACGTTATTTTCTGACCAGGGCTCAGGTTTTGTTTCTCATTTAGTGCAGAAACTGTGGGATACAGCATGTGATCTCAGTACCCTACCATTATCAAAGCAATGGGCTAGCAGAGCTTTTGAACCACACTCTGGAACAAATGATTTATGCTTTTGTGACACAGTATCCCCAGGGCTGGGATCAAGCATTGCCCTACTTGCTGTTCTTGTATTGGGGTTGCTCCCCAGGAAGGTTTGGGATGTTCTCCTCACAAACTGATGTTTGAGGAACAAGTGTGGGGACCCTTAGCCTTACTGAAGGCTGAACTGGAAGGAAAACTGGACTTGGCTCCCCAGTTGGTGGTCGCACTTATGCAAAATCTATACTGGACTTTGGAAGGGGTGGGGGGGGAGTGGTAACATTTGGAACAGGAGCAAGGGAAACAAAAAGTATGGCATGATAGGATGCCCCGATTAAGAGAGATCGAGCCAGGGGATTGGGTTTTGGTGTTGGCTGGTTAAGCCCAATAAGATGGCTCTGAGTTGGGATGGACCTTGGGAAGTGAAACAATGGGAAGGGGAGGTGAACTATGTGCTAATCCGAGTGCAGAAAACTCAGAAATTTTATGTGACCATGATGAAACCATTTTACGATCGGGCAGAGGTGATGATGCATCTGAAGCAAGTGGTGGATCTGTTTGAGGAAAGTCTAAGAAGGGGGGAATTGAGAAGGCCCACCTACCTTCCAGTTTGACAGGGCAGCAGTGAGAGCAGTTGTGGAATGTCCTGCAAGATTTTTGAACACTGTTTTCTTGTATCCCAGGACAAACCCATTTAGTCAAACATGTTGACCCAGAAGAACTAGCAGAGCCCATGTGCAGACCATTGCTAAGGAAATCCGGCCAATGTTAGAAGTGGGGGTTATTGTTCCAGGACAGTCTACTTGGAGCACACCTGTAGTTTTGGTGGGGAAGCTGGACCCAGAAGAAGAGGTCAGATCTGCATTGATTTTCACAGGTTAAATCAGCTTACTACCCAGACCCCTTTTCCATGCCTGGAGTGGTTTACCTGCTTGAAAAACTAGTGCAGGCCCAGTATATTACCACTATCAACTTGATGAAGGGCTATTAGCAAGTGCCATTGAATGAAGAGTCAGCAGCAAAGATGGCTTTAGTTACTCATTTAGGGTTATATTAGTTTGCTGTCCTGCTGTTTGGATCAAAAATGGACCTGGCTGCCTTTCAGTGTTTAATTAATGGGCTGCTGAATGGAATTGGAGAGTTTACTTGTGCTTGCTTGGATGAGGTAGCTATTTTCAGTCCAACATGGGAAATGTATTTACAACATGTACAAGAGGTGTGTAGGAGGATTCAGGAGGCAGGTTTGACCATCAAAGCCCAGGAATGTCAGTTTGAGTTGGGGAAAGTAGTATATTTAGGACATCAGGTGGGGAGTGGAAATTTGCAGTCCTTGGAAGTGAAAATTGAGGCAGTGCAGAAGTGGCACCCCAGACAAAGAAGCAAGTTCAGTCATTCCTGGGATACTACAGGTGGTTTGTCCCCATTTCAGCCAGTTGGTAGCCCCATTAATCAATCTCTGTAAAAAATGGAACCCAGTACAGGTGGTTTGGACTGGGGAATGTGAACAGGCAGTTGAGGCAATAAATGAAACCTTTAATCAGCCCCTGTATTGCAGGTGCCGAACTCTGGGCTCCTTTAGTGTTGCAGATGGATGTCTAGGAGGTGGGGATTCGGGCTGGTCTGTTGCAAGAAGGCAAGGAAGGCCTTAAGGCCAGTCATCTATTTGAGCTGAAATTGTCCCAGGAAAAGATGCCAGCAACCATTGGAAAGGAGTGCCTGGTCATAGTGTGGGTGGTCAGAAAGTTTTGCCCCTGTATGTGGGGTTGAGTGTTTACTATTCAGACAGAGCATTCCTCATTCTGCTGGCTGGATAAGGTAAAAAACAGAAACCAGAAGCTGCTCCAATAAAGTTTAGCTCTGTAGGACTATGAATTTACTGTGGAACATATTAATTAGAGATTAATACCTCCCTGATATCCATCTAGTCAGTATGAAAAATACTAACAGTACCTTGAAGAAATCCCTCCAGGCGGACATAACATTTGGTGCCTGGGCACGGCATTCAGCAATGCTGTGGCAGAAGTCAGCTCTGTGCCCATCTGGGGGCAATATTTCTATCTCATATGGCAGCTCTCCAAGGATGCCACTATCCAGTGCCCCCAGAAATGGAATAACTGCTAGGTAGTAATTCATACCTAGAACAGTGAACAGAAGTCAAGCTGATTTAGCTGAAATAATGACAGGGCAAACAGAAAAGCATTCAAATGAAATGAACTTAACGAGTGTTGATAACTTACAGTCTGATTCTATGCAGTTTTAGACAGGACTAAGTTCCAGCTTTTTCAATTGCCTTACTCTTAAATACAACATAAGGCTGATTCACACATGTAGAATGCATATGGGAAACAGAAAGGAAAGTGACAGAAGCAAGAAAATGTCATGCAACTTGTTAAAAGAAGCAGACAAACATCAAGATAGCCAAATAGTACCTGCTAAGCTTTAAATGTTGAAAAGTTCTTAGAATTTAGTTAGGGTCACTAATGTACAGACTTGTTTGGTGGAGACATAGCAACACGCTCTTCATCCTTCATTTTGCTAGGACACACGTGTGCTCATGTTGCCCTTCCACTGAAGGATGTTTCGTGGTTCTACTACATTTCAGAGGTAATGAAATGTGATGCCAACCCATCAGTTGTGCCAGACTTGTCTGACTGGGGCGGCTCAGGACTTCATGGCCTCCCTATTTGCCCTCCCGCCCCCTGAGATCAGCAGCAGGGGCTCTCCTCCGGGAACCCTCCATGAAAAGCATTAGGAGGCTAAGTACCCGGAGGAGGGCTTTCTCTGTGGTGGCGCCCCATCTATGGAATGCGCTCCCCAGAGAGGTCCACCTGGCGCCGTCGTTATTTGTTTTTCGGCGCCAGGCGAAGACCTTTTTATTTAAGCAGTATTTTAACCATTTTTAATAGCACCTATAGGTTTTTAATTTGCAGCCAGGGTGATTCTGGATTTTATGTGCACTATTTGTATTGTATTTATTTATTGTATGTAAACCATCCCGAGGGTCATGTGAATGGGATGGCACACAAAAATTCTAAATAAATAATAATAAATAACAAATATGGAGATCATGGGGGTGTGTATAAAATGTGGTTGTTTGACTGTCAGAAGCACCTTGGGCATTGTACCCATGATGCCACTAATGACAAGGCACAGTTTTTAACCAGCCGTGCTGTACAGCTGTTAGCAATTGATTTGTGTGTGTGTGTCTTAAATCCACTTTCACCAGGATGAGCCACACTGCCTTCTATTCTCTCTTCAGTCCAACAGCTTTCTGCCCTCCTTTCCTTCCCTCACATTCAGACCAGAGAAGGAATCAGCAGCTGGCAACACTCTTCCAGTCCAACTGGATGGCAAATTCTGAATTACTTGGGAGACCAAGCAGCATGCCATGAATATATACTTACATGCCCACCAGCTCTGTACAGATATGCACAAATTATCTCCATCTTTATGGCCACATGTTGTGGCATCAGTAGGATCAGCTAGTCTGCCTGGAAGGAAATACAATCAAACAGCATTGCATACATTTGCATTCACATAAATGGCAAAGCAATGGCACAGAATTTTGCTCATTGAGAACTGTGATTTCTTTACAACTTGCCTCATATGAACAATTTCTGAATAGAATGGCAGATGTGTTTAACCATTAATTGATCCTACTTTTGCTTGGAAGGAGAACAAGACCTATCAATTACCCTAGGCTGGGCTGCTAAGAGAGGGGCTGCCATAATTCTTTTCTTGACATGACAATACTGCTGTCAAAGGCACCTGACTGACTTCTGCTGGAAAAGCAAACAAGACCTACCTACTGGCCCACAAAAACCTAGAGGCAACACCATTGTGAAGCTTCCAAGCTTGTGTTTGCGCAAGCACTGGAGGTGATCTGCTGTAACAAGGAGAAATTGGAAAAACATTGTCTCTGGAAAATATACCAAGAGCAGCCTATTTAGGCAGCTGGACCTCATTAAGCATTAGGGATCTGAGCTAATATGCCCATTGATACATACTCCACACCAAAATCACTCCTGGTTGTCCCTTGTCTCTCCAGAAGGCCAGGATGGCTATTCCTAGCAGAAATCTATGAAAGATGTTCGTGTTGCTGCTATATTGTATAAGTGAAGGCAGCCACTGGTCCTCCAGATGTGTTGGCCTACAGGTCCCATAAGGCCAACTAGAACAGCCATTGTCAGGGTTGTGGGGGTTGTTGTTTTCAAGGGTTGTTGTCTCCAAGACATCTGGAGACCCACATGTTTCCCCTTCCCCTGTTACATTGTATGCATTCCTAGTATGCAGTCTGGGGAGTCAAGGATGCTGTTCAGTGTCTCTGTGTTAAGAACAACCCACTGATTTTCTAGTTCTTCACTATGTTTTCCCCATCACATTTCTTTTTCTAAGGCAAACATGAGTGGGCAACAAGAGCTCCACCCCATAAATATGTAGGGGCTAAACTTTAAAGCACAAACCGAAGTATCACATCATGTTTCAAGGGATGTAAACAAGGGATGATTTCAAGCTACAGATTGCTGCCATTTTATTTCACCTTGTACACACCAGACTGTGCAAAATCAAGCACAATTATGCAATGGTAAGACTGAGTTATATGGGTGAAGCATATTTGTTATTGATGTATATCCATGAGGTCTTATCTGTACATTGTCATGCAAAAAGGAGGGATAAAAGAAATGGAAAGGGGAAGAATCAGGGGATACAGGAAACCACACGGAACACGGCTGAGACACTAGCAGGAAAATATTGGTGAAATACTCGCAGAAACAGCCAAACATGGTCAGTATGGAAGAATATTCCTCACAGTGCAATCTTTTGCACAACTCCTCACAAATAAGCTCCGCTGGGTTTAACTGTCCAGACGACATGCTGTCAGGTATTCAAGTTGCTGTGCATGGGATGCAGCCTGGCTTATAGGGCGTTAAGACACTGCACCTGCTGAAATTCACCTCTTTATAGGTGCAGGAAGCCTGTCCTCATTCGCACCTAAACATCCTAGGGGGAAATGCACTGCAGCATTGCTTAATGCCACATCAGCATTAAAAAGAAAGCTACAATAGTGAAGAAGTTGTTTTGCCTAATTCTAAATAAATGTCCACTTGTTGCCACAGTAAAAAAAAAAAAGGCCCTAAAGGTTTAAAGGCTCTATTTTTCTTTTTCTCAGTGAATTGCTTTGGAGATGGCTGCAAAAGTCTAGTATATATAAGGCTTACAGGCTAAATTTCATGTAAGGGTGAGGGGAACTGTCACAGGAAAAACCAGCTTTTGATGTAAATTTGCCAGGAAAGCTAGAAGAGGAACAGATAAGCAGCATCTCCTTTTACCTCCAATTCCCACTATTGTTCTGTTCTCTCTGGCAGCTGCTTTCCAGCTTGAAAATGTGTTAGGAGCCCTTACATATGTCTCTACTGTAATATTTAACTGGATTGTCATCAGAAAAGTATTCCTCATTTAAGTGCAGCTCATTCATCACCAATAGGTACAAATTTCTCAGATCCTGATACTGGCTGATTTAACTTTCCAGTCAGGAAAGCTGAGTGTTGGCTGATGAATTGTATTGCTTAACTGTAGAAAAAAATAAATTTCTGTTTCCCTTTCAAGCACTCTTTAGGATATTTGACAATCCTGGTTTTAGCAGAAACAAAACCTGCTATGCTTGATTGTGATCAGGTTAATGTGAACCAGGTAAAATAAAATGCCATCCATTCATGGTTTGGAATTGTCCTTTCTTCCAAGTTTACCTCACTTGAAATGCAATTTAGTATCTAGTTCTTGCTTTAAATTTATAGTTATGGACCCCTGAGAACTATTCATTGCCAAACTCATGTTTGCCTGACATTAAAGAAATGAGAGGGAATTATCAGTGAGTTGGAGGTTATACTTAAAGTTTCTCATTTCTGCCAATTTTTCTCTCAAATATATCTCACAATGCAATCCTATATTTAGTTATCTGTATATATTTGCTGAAATTTATTTTAGGCCTCCTTTAAGGATAGTCCTCTCAAGAAAATTACCAGATTACACACACACACATACTTTACAATAAAATATTAAAAGACACTATAAAAATGAATCTTACCCCTATAAACCAGCAAATTATGGGAAGGTCAGCCAAAACAAGTGGGTCATTGGGGCCTTTCTGAAGACCGGCCAAATTTGTGCTCCATGGCAAATATGGAGTTTTTATTTATTTTATTTATTAAAACATTTCTATGCCGCCCCATTCGCCGAAGCCTCGGGGCGGCTCACAACATAAAATATAATACATAAAACAAATTAACAATATAAAATAAGTCACCCTGGCCAGATAAAATAAACAAATAATATTAACAATTAAAATGACGTTTAAATAAAAAGGTCTTCACCTGGCGCCGAAAAACAAATAACAACGGCGCCAGGCGGACCTCTCTGGGGAGCGCATTCCATAGATTGGGGATGTCTTTTTTTGTCTTGCAATGCATAGCAAAAAGCTCCAATAGGTTGTTTAACACCATGAGGTCCAAAATGTCCCTTTCTGTTAGAAGGACAAACACAGGTGGATCACACTCTTTAAGGCTGAGAGCATAATGAAATTGTGTATACCTGTTTCGAATTGCCAGCCGTGCTGCAAGGGCAAGCCCCATAAAATATTGCTGGCATCCCTGTGTTGATGGCTAGTGGAAGAACTGAATGAGCTGTTAATCAAGATCTTATACATTCCCAATCTCTCCAAGTAGCTCCAGGCATTGATGACAATCCTGTTCCTCTCTCTGGGGTAATCTTCCAAGTTTCCAGGTGCAAGGTGCCATAGTGGTGGAAAAGCATTGTTTTCCTTTTGTTGTCCTTGAGCCTCTTGTGCAAGTGCTGCGCCACAAGTCAAAGTGGTAAGAAGGAAGAGGGCAAGAGGGCAAATGCTTCTCCCCAGGGAAATATTCGCCATGCTGGACAGGACTACTCTGCTTCTGACTGACATAGAACAAAGGAAGTTGCTTTTTAACAGGTGAGGCCCAGTGAGAATGTGACACGTACTCTCTGTGTAAATGAAATATGATTCTCTCACCTTTTACCTGGTTCCCACATGTGCTACTACAAAAAGACAACTATTTTATCCCATAATCACTGTCTTCAAAATATACTCTGCGCAATAAGCACAGCAATTAATTCACTTTCCAGTTGAACTGAGACACAGTGGTGAAGTTTTTAGTCAGCTAAGGAGTCTTAAAAGGAATTTCCAGTGGGAATGAACTCAAAAGGTCCCTTTAAAAGCATGCAAAAGGGAATTCTTTGATCTTCATTTAAAATAATTAAACATGTTTCTTTAAATAAATACTTTGGAATAAATGACTGTCATGAAGCATGTATTTTAATAGTAAGTTATTGCAATTCAGTGAGACTTGACATTTAAAATGGTGGGCATGTCGTGAGCGGAGTTGGCTGGAGCCTGGGGTCAGACTAGATGACCTGGGAGATCCCTTCTGACTAGTTCTGTTTCTATTTTCTATGTTTCTAAAATGTAACTAAGATGTACAGAACTCTAAAATAATTAATTTAACAAAAGTATCTGATAAACAGTGATTGTCTCTCTGAGCTCCCTATAGCTGTTGATCATGTATTTTAATTCAATCATTCAACAAAGGCATCCTCTTGTTCATTTATGTATTATTTTGTTAGATGCAACAGAAGAATTTGCAGTGTCAGTAGAAGCAAAAGTATGATCTTCAATAAGCCAGGTGTTGTAACCCCCCTCATAATCAAACACGCAGCCAGGGCATGGCTCGTCACGAGTAAAAAGCATGGTCAGGGTGTCCTGTTCACATGAGAACAAGGACACAAACACGGATGTGCACGCTACGCAAGGCTGACAACAAAGCAGGCTACGCTCCAGCATTACCAGCATCACCGCAGACGTTACGCCCTTGTACCCTCGCTTGCTTGCTTTAGCATGATAAATGTGCAAATGTGCTCTCCCCTATTGTTCGCTGTCATTCAAGCATAAGTGTCGAAGAGTATAAAAACAATGTTTTCCCTCTGCTCGAGACCGCATTCTAATGAGTGTGGTCCCTGCAGGTAAATAAACTTCTTCTCTCGATAATTCCAACCAGTCTCTGGTCTCATCCGTAAAATTGTTTTCTTAAGTATGTCTAATTAGTACCACAGGGTGGTGCTATAAAACACAAATTTTACAACTACTGGAGGACGCAGGCTGCAGTTTTATAAAGTAGGAGAATCATAATGTTTGTTTGGTTAAATGTATTTTATTTTTTATTTTTATTTATTAAAACATTTCTATGCCGCCCCTTGCCAAGGCCTCGGGGCGGCTTACAACATCAAATACAAAATACATTAAAACACTAACAATTAAAATATATACAGTAAAATAAAATAAGCCGCCCTGGCCGAATAAAATTCAATAATATTAACATTTAAAATGCTGCTTAAATAAAAAGGTCTTCGCCTGGCGCCGAAAAACAAATAACGACGGCGCCAGGAGGACCTCTCTGGGGAGCGCATTCCATAACTTAGGCGCCACCGCTGAGAAAGCCCTCCTCCGAGTAGCCACCCTCCTAATTTCCTTCACTGAGGGCTCCCGGAGGAGGGCCTCTCCTGCTGATCTCAAGGGGCGGCTAGGCATATATGGACGTAAGCGCTCCTTCAGGTAACCAGGACCCAAGCCATTAAGGGCTTTATAGGTCATCACCAACACCTTGAATTGGGCCCGGACTTCAATGGGAAGCCAGTGAAGCTGACGGAGAACTGGAGTCATGTGAGCATAACGTCCAGTTCCCGTCAGCAGCCTGGCAGCTCTATTTTGAACCAATTGAAGTATCCGGACCGTCTTCAAGGGCAGCCCCACGTAGAGTGCGTTACAGAAGTCAAGACGGGAAGTCACCAGTGCATGAGTCACTGTTGCGAGGCTGTCGTACTCCAGATAGTGTGGGTCCGCCCCCGGAGCCGGATGGATCCGGAAGGATTCCTGAAGGCTCTGGGGGAGTATAAATGTATGCTTCCTTGCAAATACAGTTTTGCTTCTGTACAAGTTTCTTCTTCTTTGGTGTCATTGCAACTTTTTCCTCTGTTATATTGCTAGGAATACGTTGAAGTTTTTAAAGTAAACACTGATTTTTCATAAAATAATGAAACAAATGCAGGGTTTACTGTCTCACTGAGCTAATACTGAACCTTTTATGCTGCCAGTCGGCTCCTAAAGGAGCTTTTAAAGAGACATCCAAAGGAAACTGGAATATTTCAGCTAGCCAGCAAAACCCTCAAAATAGAGCGAAATGAATGAGATATAACAAATTAAAAACAGAGCAGAAAAGAGCAAAATCATTTACAGCCAGCATGGCCTAAGCATCCCAAGGGAGGGAATTCCAGAGATTAGGTGACACCACTGAAAATTCCCTGTCCTATATACCCATGGAGCAGATAGGGTCATAGGGGCTGCAGTTGCAGGGGAGTAAAGACATCACACCAACTGTTTCCATTCCAATGGCAGTCAGCCAGAATAAAACCCAGAATTACTGGTAGACTCCCTTCTTTCTGTGTGACTCAAGAGTAGGTTAATAAAGTTGCTGTCATGTCAGCACAGGTATTTACCTGGTCACAGGAAAATGGCATGCATGTTTTCTTCCAGCAGTAGATGAAGCAGGAGAAAATCTTATGAGTGCTTCTATGAGATCCAGCAGAACATTCCATGTGGACCAGCAACTGTCTTTCCATGTACATATATAATAGGTGTATGATATATATACAGTATAATGCATTACATCACACGCATAATATGGAGCACTAAGAACGCCTTGTGCTGAACTGTATCATCTGATATACCCATTTGGTTGAGGTCGGTGTCTCATAATCTGTATAGAACTAACAAATGCTCATGGAAGGTACCTGCAAGAAGACTTTAAAAGTTTTCTCTTATCCATTTTGAAACTTTGGAATGCATAAGCCACAGAATGGATCTTTGGAGAACAAAAGTGGTGAAAACACTTCAGAGTTCGGTGCACTGGATGAGAAGATACTAAAAGGAGAGAATGCCTGTTTGTGATAGAATGCCCAAAATATTTTTTGCCTGATTAGGTATGGTATAGATATAATGACCTGCACTGGTACTTTTAAAAAATGGAAATTGCCACCCTGAGACCCTGTAAAGGGCAGAATACAAAGATTTTAAATAAATAAATATCTTGGAAGAAAAATGCCTCCCCACTCTCCCAGCCTTCCTTGATTGCTTGGGTTCATAAAACTTCTGGTATGGAGACTATAGACCTATTAGAGACTCAAGTCACACCAATCCTGCACTGGCTTCCAATTAATTTGCTGGACCAATTTAAAATGTTTGTTCTGATCTTCAAATCCTGAAGGGGTTGGAACCAGACCAAGACATCTGAAAGACCACCTTTTCACACATGAACATCTTTGTAGTTTATGGTAATAGATCCTGTTGAATGTGCCCCAAAACAAGAATGGTTAGATTGATGGGAATGCAGGACAGAGTCTTTTAGGTGGCAGCACCCTGACTGTGGAATTCCCTCTCCTAGGAGGCTGGATTGGCCAGGGGTCTGAAAGCTAGGATTTCCTGTTTCTGGATTCTGCAAGCTGAAGAAAGACTGCTGTTGAAACCTCTAGTTTGGCAACAGAGGGATAAAACTCATACCTAGTGTGTTAGCATTCAGCAGATTGTACTAAAACTCTTTCTAATATGGGATAACTAATGTGATAGTACAAATTACAATTTTGGGGCTTGATGCAGTGACTATTGAATGTTTGCTATAATGATAACTTCTTCCACCAGTTGAGGAAAGAGAAAGGTGACTTGGTGTTATAGTAGTCCAACTGGATGGAAAATTCTGAATTACTTGGGACACCAAGCAGCATTCTATGAACTTCTTCTTCTTCTTCTTCTTCTTCTTCTTATTATTATTATTATTATTATTATTATTATTATTATTACATTTCTATGCCGCCCCTTGCCGAAACCTCGGGGCGGCTTACAACATGATAAAATACATTGAAATACAATAGTACATAATAAATTACCATTAAATATAACAATACAAAAAATACATTGATTTACAAATACAAAATTAAAATTATCAGTATAAAATAAAAATATAGGAGGAGAAAGAGAAGGAAGAAGAAGTTGCCCAGGCCAGATCATATGTTTTAACAATTGAAATGATGTTTAAATAAAAAGGTCTTTACCTGGCGCCGAAAAACCAGTAACGACGGTGCCAGGCGGACCTCTTTGGGGAGTGAATTCCATAGGTTGGGCGCCACCGCAGAGAAAGCCCTCCTCCGGGTACTTACTCTCCTAATTTCTTTCATGGAGGGTTCCCGGAGAAGGGACTCTCCCGCAGATCTCAAAGGGCGGTCGGGCATATACGGACGTAAGCGCTCGTTCAGGTAGCCAGGACCCAAGCCGTTTAGGGCTTTGTAGGTCATAATCAACACCTTGAATTGGGCCCGGGCTTCAATGGGAAGCCAGTGAAGCTGATGGAGGACTGGAGTCATGTGAGCATAACGCCCTGTCCCCGTCAGCAACCTGGCAGCTCTATTTTGCACCAATTGAAGTGTTCGGACTGTCTTCAGGGGAAGCCCCACGTAAAGCGCGTTACAGAAGTCTAGGCGGGAAGTCACCAGTGCGTGTGTCACCGTCACCAGGCAGTCGTACTCCAGGTAGGGGCACAGCTGATTAATCAGCCGAAGCTGAAGGAAGGCGTTCCTCGCTACCGCTGTCACCTGAGCTTCCAAAGAAAGCTCCGGGTCGAGGAGTACTCCTAAGCTGCGGACCTTATCCCTAAGAGGGAGTGTTGCACCATTCAGGACCAGGTCAAATCCACCCTCTCCGAAACCCGATCCGCCAACCAACAGGACCTCCGTCTTGTCTGGGTTGAGTTTCAGTTTATTGGCCCTCATCCATTCCCTTACCTCGGCCAAGCACCGGTTCAGCACAGCCACTGCCTCACCTGGATTAGTGGAGAATGAGAGGTAAAGCTGGGTATCATCAGCGTATTGATGATTCCGCAGCCCACACCTCCTGATGACCTCTCCCAGCGGTTTCATATAGATGTTAAATAGCAGAGAGGATAGAATGGAGCCCTGTGGTACCCCATGGCATAGCTGCCATGACGTAGAGACATGGTCCCCCAGCACACCAGCTCTGTATGGATGTGCACAAACTGTCTCCATCCTTAGGGCCACATGTTGTGGCATTAAAGGGATCTAATAGTCTGCCTAGGAAGAAATACAATCAAACAGAGCATTGCATACAATTTCATTCATGTAAATGACAAAGCATTTCACACTTGACCCAGGATTTTGTTTCTGGCATGTGTGATCTTTTTATTTATTTATTTTATTAAAACATTTTTATGCCGCCCCATTCGCCGAAGCCTCGGGGCGGCTTACGACAATAAATTAATATAAACATTAAAAATCCAAAAAATACAATATAAAATAAGCCTTTTAATGTATCCTTTAAAAGAAAACAAGCAATAGTTTATAACACTTTTAAGATGCCTAGGTGAATAAAGCTTTCTTTGTGTAGTGCTGAAAAGTCAGCTGAGGGCCACCCCTCAGTGTAAGGGCCCACTAAAAGTAGCCTCCACTGCATCTCTGCCTATTGGGATACCTGCAATAGAGCCTCTGACCCTGGCCAGAGGGCATGGACAGAAACATATGGGATGGGGCATTCTTTCAGATACTGTGGCCTTAAGCTACACAAGGTATGTTCCTGTGCTCAGTGCAGATTATTAACACTGCATTCTGACTTTTCTCTAATCCCAGATAATAAAAAAACCTGGCTGCAAAGCCAGCGAATAAAATCTGCAGCTCTCTTCAGCTCAATTTTGAATCATCTCAGCATTTATGAACCTTCTCAGTGAGGACTGCAGGAGAGGGGCCTTCATCTTTTCTCCAGAATTCACTTCTGACTCATGTTGGTGCATGCGCACTTATGGTTCCAGCTGCATGCACCTTTCCATTATACCCACTAGGATTGGTAGTTCCCAGCACCAACTATGGCTGAGGGCTTGAAAGCACAAGAAGTTAGAACCCCCTCCTTTGGCCAAGAGACACTAAGGGACAAAAGGAAGCTGAATATGTGGGTGAGGGGAAACACACTGAAACATTTGTGAGAAATAATAAAGCGGATTGACCCAAATGGACAGAATGTTCTCAGCCATGCAAAATCAGACAATCATTCGCAACCATCAGCAGGGGCTTCACTTGATGGTCCAATTATAAATATTTAATTGCAAAGGTTTGCATTTTTAAAAAAATCTGCATGCAGCTCTTTGGACTCAGTTAACAAAGGCTAGTAGAGACATAAAATAGAACCTACACAGCCTGCCCACACAGGTGAGGAATTTTATTTTATATTCTAAGCAAGAGAAGAACCAGATTCAACAACTCTATATGATGAGCCAGATATTTATGAATTTTTAGATGGATCTAGAATAGATTATCTATAGGTGGAGGTCCCTCCATGGAACTCTTCCGCAGGAGAAGGCAGAGGTTAATTCTTCCGTGTCCTGCAGCACTGGTGCAGAAGGCGGGGGAACTCTTCCAAACAATGAGCTTTTCGAAATTCATCTGCTGCTAATTCACTGTATCTGTTTTCAGGCTCACTGCAGAACTAAGGTCTTAGCACTCCTCAAAGTAGTGGCACTATGTCACTTAACACTTAACATCTTAACAGTTACTGAATAGAGTGAGAAATGAATAATAATTAATTGATCTTACTTTTGCTTAGAAGAACAAGAGCCATTGATTGCCCTTGACGGGGCTGCTGAAATCTTTTTGAAACATTTCTGATATGAGGGAAGCTTCAGCCAAAGGCATCCCACCAACTTCTGTATGGAAAGCTAACAAAACCTAATTCAGCAGCATGCTTTCAGAATCATTCTTCCTGTCACTCAGAGTCAACAAGATGGATAAAAACAGATATGTATGGTAGTATCCAAATTGCATCTTCTGCTGAGTGCAGCATCCATTGGGAGAATAGGTTGTCATTCCCGCTGCAACTTCTTTAGGCAGTGGACCAAATGTCCAGAATTGTAAAATAATTTATTTCAGTAAATCCAGCTTAGTATAAATCTCTAGAACGTGCTGACATTGCCTTCTGTGTCTGATTGAAAGAAAATGGAATCATAATGAACTCTACCAATCCCATGCATGTTTAGTCATGTATTAACTGAGTTGTCATAGTTGTTTGTGTGCCAACTACTGGAAGATTATTGAGGGACACAATCCTCAGTTTGTACTGGGTGCGCTGAGAGAGTTTGTGCATCATGCAATAAGCTATGGACAACAGCTGGGGAGCACACAAAAATGCTTAATTTCATAACCACTGCCATGTGGGATATGGCGCACTCCAGAAATGGATCACCACTTGCATGCTTCATCTACAAAGATACCATTGTTCTTTGAGAAGACTAAGGCACACAATTTTGTCTTCACAAACAATGTGACTATGTTGATAACATATCTTTGACAGCAGACAGTATGGTTTCCTGTTAAATATAAAGGCATTCTGTTTAAAAAAAGCCTGCTTCCAAATTTTCCACAAGAATAGCACAAACATTTTGTAGTGAGTGAAGCCAACTACCACACTTGGTGGTATCTCAGGATCAAGAAGAAGGAGACCTTGAAGTAGCAGAGAAATTTTGGGAAATCAGAGGAGTTTTGGGAAACTAGGCTGAGGCATAGGCCTTTGAAGTCCTCTCAAGCTCACTGCCCCCTGGTTAGCAGGCTGACTAGGAAAGTGGGAATGTTATGGAAGGGATGGAAGAGGTCAAAGAAGAGGTGGTTGAAGAGCCATTGCCTTGCTCAGCCCCTGACCACTTGACGAGATGTCAGGAGAGATGAGTTACCCAGGTAGAGGGCAGATTTTGCCAGCTGGTCCTTCAACAGAGGGTGAAGTTTACTTAAGGGGAAGGATCTTGGGGAGAAGTCCCTAGTTTGGGTTCAATGGTCATTCTTAGTATGTGCAGTGGCTTATCTTCCAGCTCACTAGAGGACTTTTAGAGTTACTTTGTCTTGTAGCTGCAAAGTTCCAATAAATGTCTGCTTGACAAAGAGCCTGTCTAGTGTTTTCAAACTTAAGAGGAGGAGAGGCCTGAGCTCATGACCTATTTTAACCAGTGACACAGTTATACAATTATAACTCGCTAGTGGTAAGCCTTTCTCTTCCACCATGTTAAACGTACCTGTGCTAAATCTGGATTCTGATTCAACTAACTGTAGCTTTCTGATTGCTGTACCTCTGAAAGTAAATGTGTCAATATGGATTAGGCTATCATCTTGAAGGTCTTTCTGTCAGACCTGAGATATACCTAAGGTATCTCCTCTAAGTTCTGTTAGTCAGATTTGCTTATTAACCCATGTTGTATTTTAAAAAAACACCACTGGGGTTGTACTTTTTTGCCCTGTCTACAATCTCTGATATCCTTAAGAAGGGATGTGAAAATCCAGCTGGAATCCGGCTTTTTTGCGCTAGCTGGACTTCTTTCTCATAGTTAGGAAGCCAGAAGATCAAATCTGCAAACCCTCAGAAACACTAATGGACCTCTTTTATGTGCAAAGTATGCAATCCTTTATGTAAAATACACATAGCCCAAAAGTCACATGTGCGGAAGCAGAACTCCATTTGGCATGTATATAAGCCAGCCTCACAGACTCATTTGGATTCTCTTTTGCTGGATAACCATGTGAATGCTTGGTGTGAGGCGGACATGGGGCAGAAAGAAAGCAGGCGGTAGCCCAGGGAGCTGAGCCAAGGATTCCCACCCCTAAACTGGATTCCTGACACATTGTGATCCTTAAGATTTCTCCATATTTTCCTGCAAATAGGCATGTTGTGCAACACTATATAAATGAGGTGGAATCGAACATTACTTTATGATGCCATAGAGTTGTTTTTCTTCAGGAAAGGCAGACTGTAGCACTTTTATTCTTTGATGTGCTGAAGCTGTGTTCAAAACTAATAGATTAGCCTTCCAAATCTTCAGTTCTGGAACATTAACAATTACATAACTAGAGGGTTGCAGAACTTCAGAATTTTGTGGGGTGGATGAGGAGGTTGGTGGGCTGAAATTGGCATGTGGAGTAGAAGTTTCCTTTCTCCGGTATAGGCCATAGTAAGAGTTTAACATATTCGGTATGCTACCAGACTATGAATTGTGACATTAAACATTCTTAAGTTTTAAGAAAGGAAACTGTTGAGTAATATATAATATTGTGTAGCAATAAATTATACTATTGTCGGAGCTTGGTTTCCCCTTATCTTTTTTCAAGCAACAATCAGTCTCGTTGCAAAGGTGAACAAAGTGTTTTGTTGAACCCAAGCTGGAAACTTGGGTTCCAAAGACTCTCCTTTTCAGTAGCCATGTGTTTCATCACTCTGGGTGGGTCCTCTTGAGAAGGGTAGCCTCTGAGATTGACACAGGCCCCGCAACTGGGTAGTCCTTTTAATTTGATGCTGCATCACAGGGACAAAGACCAGACTGGGCATCTTCCTTCTCTCCCCTGTTCCCTTTCTTCACTTCCAAACCCTGTCTGATCCCACGATCTACCTGAGCACCTAGAGATGGTGCCCTTGAGATAACTTCACCCTCCTCTGCCATCGTGATTCCCACATTCCCCATTTCCCAACAATCACAGACCTCATCCGAAGAGTCGATTTAAACCTAACTCTGGAAAGTGTGCCAAGAATAATTGCTTCTTCCATTTCCAACATCTGTGCACATCATCAGGTGTGATATGAATGATTATTCTTGATGTGAAAATAGTGGGGTTTGCTTTATTAGTGGGGACTATTTTCATCTGTGATGTGAACTTATTTGTATTAATCTTTTTACCATTTTAGAAGAAGTAATAAGAATATCGAAGTGAGAAAGTAGCTTTAGGATTGTTGATTTCTTTATTATTAAAAATACCTCCTTCTCCTTCAGAAGTAAGCACACGAAGTAGATCAATACATGCAATGCTAAATTTCTGCTCCTTGTATCAGTTATTTCCTGGCTCTTGCCACTTGGTGGTGCTATGGAACTGATTTTTCCCCGCCTTCAGGCTCTGCTGAAAATAATGGAACAAATTTGGATTTTAATACATTAGCAGCAATTTTAAATGAAGATTTAGTAAGTTCTTATTTACTTCTCCAAACATGACAATCAATGAGCTTTCCACTGAAGATTTTTTTTTTCCTGATAACCAAGTGAGGGTCAGTTACTTAGGATTCTATCAGAGTGGTCAAAACATCAAAATGGTCAAAAATATAAAATAAACTTTTGTCAAGAAAGTCAGGATTTGTAAAAAATAAATAAATAAATAAATAAATAAAATAAGCCTGGAAGAAGATGTTTTGGCACCAAATCCCCTAAAAGGAAGTGTAGGTCAAGAAAACCCTGTGTAAAAACTAGTTGAATGTATCCTATTTAGAAATGCATATTGTTATGATATTATCTGTCATCACCAAATTAAATGCATACGTGGGGTATGTTAGATGAATAAAGGAGAGCTGATCCTCACTGGATGGGCTTATTCTATATTTCTGGTGCACTCCTACAATAAATGGGATTTTTCTTAATGACTTATGCTGCTGTTGTCTGTCACTTGGACAGAGAACAGACAAGAAGCAAAGGGGGACATTCACCCCTGCCCAACACCACCAACTGATGAAGGAAAAGCAAAAAAAAAAAAAAAAAAGCCAGCTTCATGCTAGGCCAGCCCTACCATTGGGCAGAGTGAAGTCACCGCCTCAGGCAGCAGATGCTGGGGGCTGGAGTAACAGCATCTAGCTGCTCCTCCCAAACTGCCAGGAAGCCCTTCCATGCTGGAGGACATAGCCGTGAGAGCCACACAACTCCTCCTGGGCCATATAAACTGGCCTGCCTCAGGTATGTTGAAGAGTCCTATTGCTAATGTTGAAGTAAGGGAGGGAGCCATTTTATCCTTTGCCTCAGGCAACAAATGGTCCCTGCCAGCCTTGCTTTCACATTTGTTTATGTGAGGAGAAAAGCTCTTCTGTTCAGTATTTTAGTTTACATCTTAGTGGGGTTTTAACTGGCTATTGCCTTTTGGTTGTTCTATTGGGTTCATTTGATAGTTATATTGTTTCAGTGAGTGATTATGTATTTTATTGTTAGCCACCTTGGGCATTTAGTATGGCAAGGTGGAACATAAATTTAATAAATAAGCAGGATAAATAATATGATATAACTTTCCAGGCTGAGAATGTTTTAATCTTTTTTGTGTTACAGAATGAAAGATGTGATGGGGGTGAAAGAATGAAAGATGCTATGGTTTCCTGCAATTTGTATTCCTTAACTTTGTGATCTCTGCAGATTCTGAGAAGCAAAATACATATAGCTTCTCCTTTCTTACCAGTCTGGATGAACTAAGAGTGGCTTTCCAAGAACAGTTCAGCTAAGAGTCGCCTGCATTGCTGAAACAAGGAATTGTTTGGACTGGCCTTTGGTCTTTCTTTCATCTCAGGGCTGAAATATCGCTGTGGTCATTTTTTTGCCCTTTGAAAGCATGGGTTTTCACAGTGCAAGTAGCAAAGTATAACATTTGGAGATAACAAATCAAAACGCTCTGGTGGTATGCATTGAGTTCAACCACATTTTTGGTCTTGAGGAACTATAGTAGAAAAGTTCAGAGAGCCATTCTAGCTAAGGGGCAGGATAGAAATCTTATAAATAATAGGAAGGAAGGAAGGAAGGAAGGAAGGAAGGAAGGAAGGAAGGAAGGAAGGAAGGAAGGAGAGGCTTTGAAGAGGCTGCAAAGAAAGAAAAGTAAAGAAACTGTTAAGAGAAGAAAAAGACTGTCAGGATCTGGGTTGTTCTGGTGGCCAGAATGAGAACACTCACCACAGTATTTGTAGGCTTGGTCCCAGGAGAAGCCCTTCTGGAGTGCTCATCCTCCTAATAAATGCCAACTGGGAGACCTGGGGAAGAGTTATAGATGAGCATGCTCTTTCTTCTAGAACTTGCCTTAGCGTCAGAAGTTTTCCTGGTTGCTGTACTGCCTGCATCTTGCCTGACCCAGGTCCTGCCTCAGTGTATGTTTGCTATCGTGCCATGTCCTGCCTTGCTGTGCCGTGCATCCTGCCTTGCTGTATTGCCTTAGCAATGCAAGTCTTCCTGCTAGCTATGAGTAAGCTCCTGCATTTTGCCTGACCCTTGCCATGCATCTTGTCCAGTAATCTTGTGTAAGGTACCTGCACCTCTGTTTGTCCTCCTGGTTCTCAACTCCTGGCTTGTCCATGAGTGCATCCTTGTCTTGCCCTGAAACAATCTTCTGGTTCCTGACCTTGGTCTGCTGTGTGACTACAACTTGGCCTTTCTATTGAACGTTGCTATTGGACTTTCGGCTCTGGCTTGCCTCAAGCTTTGCCCTGCTCCCAGTGCCTCAGGCTTATCCCCTGTGGTCCATTCTTTGGTCCTTGATGCAGAAAAGAGGAGTCCCAAGGAAGCTGGAGAAAGATCAGGAAAGAAAGCAGCATTCTACCCTTCTCTAGGTGACAAGTTAGCAGCCGTTCTATAACAACTCCTAGTAACTTAGACCTATAGGTACCTGTTGAGTCCTGAATTGCACAGAGACGAGACTTACGAAATAACCTACCATATAACTATTGGACTCAATTTCCTCTATTTTAAACTGTTTATTCATTTGAATACTGTTTTGCTTCCTCCTCCTCCCCTTTCTACCTTCCCAGTTAAATGAGTCTGTTTTGTAAATTGCTCACTAATTATAGGATAACAGAGGGCTGTTGAACCACAAATAGCCCCTAATGTCTGCATTCACTCATCACAAAACAACGTCTGAGTAGGCTGGTTGGAAGCTGACTATGCAAAGTGGCAGTAGCATGCACCACATTCATTAATCCATGAACTGTCACCATAACTTGTGAACCAAGTCACTAACTGGGAGTTTGCAAAACACATAGGAATGCATTCTGGGAGCTGGAAATAGGAAAGGAATCAGAGATCTGCCATTGTGACAGTGAAAATTGTTATTTTATTGTTGTAAGCCGCCCCGAGGCTTCAGCGAATGGGGCGGCATAAAAATATTTTAACAAATAAATAAATAAAATAAAATGTCTTTTGCTAGAACAAATTTCTGCTGAAGCCTTTCTAGGCTGACAAGACCTGCAGTGTGGTAGGCTTGGCCCCTACTGGAAGAACTGACAATTATTGGAGGACCCTTGCCTAGGACCTCTGCAAGACTGAGGAAGTAGAGGTTCTACCAGGGGTTGATCCTCTGAGCCAGAGGGTGATGGCAGAATTGGATCCTTCAGTGGGGTTGAGTGCTGCATACAGGACTGGCTGTCCTATCCCCAAGGAAGTAGATTCATCAGAGTCTTCTGCTTTGCACTGGAAGCTCTAAGACTTTGGGGGTCAGGACCCATCTCAACATAGCAGGGCAGACTGTGACCAGATGACTCTTGTGCCTGCTCTTCAGTGTCAATTGGAAGCTTTAAGCCTGGCTTAAAGTCAATCTCTTATAGCTCTTCCTCTAAACTTGACCTGGACTGGGTATCCTTTTAGATAGAGGATTCTTTCAAATAGAAGAGTGTCCTTCCGCAGCCCTTGCTGTCTTCAGTAATGTAGGATAAATGGCCAGTGTATAAATGGTTTTGTAAAGCAGGATGCATTCCTGTCCTGATAATATTATCAGTAGTATTTATAATGATTATGGAAGTAGGACCTAAATGCTGTTCCACGCTTTCTTACCACAGTGTATACCTCTACTAATCAATAGGGTCAGACGTGTGGGGGGATGTTTTCTTGTAGCCCTCCATCCTGGCTGTTTTCAATTCATCTTCCTACACCAGCTGTTGGGGAACAGGTTGTGAAAGTGGTGGCATCTGGAAGTCTGGGCAGGAGAACACCATTCTCCTGCCTAGTCATCCTTCCCAAATATGCCCACTTCTTCCTGTATTCATGCTGCTACAACAAATGCAGGATTCTGTGCTTGCCATAAAAGTGAGAAACTTTAAATGGCTTGCTTGCTTCCACGGAGCATTCACAACATTTTGGAAAGGTTTTGCAGTACTCCTTAGACATTAGCCCATGTCTTGTTACACTTGTATCTATTAAATATTGCATTGTTGCAGCATCTGTCCTGGGAAATACAAGAGAAACAAACCATGCAAATGAACATAATGAAATAATCATTGCATATCTGTGCTCCTGTATGAGGAGTGGGAATTAATAGCTGCAGAGCTGTAAGGGAGGAGCTGTTTTCCAGTGTTGCTTAGATATGAATGGCCCTCTTAGGGAACTCATTCTCCCAAGGAGTTTGTACCCAAGGAAAGATCATGAGTAGGTTGAGGGACCAGCTCTCATCTCATCCCAACCCCACTACCCTGAACCCCAAAAGAAGTAAAGCATCTCTCTTTAGGAAACTGGAAATCATATAAAACGTTTAAAATAAAAGGGATATCCATGTAGATAATATGTTAGCCTGTGCCAGTTCCCATGTTGCATAGAATGGTTCCCATTGAGACTTGCTTAGGAAATGTTCAGACCCTGCTGTATCCATGTTCTGTCCATGGGGCAGAGGGTAAACAATGCTATGTATTCCTAAATGTGATTAAATGGGTATGTTCTTTAGTATAATTCTGTATGACAGGAAACCATACTCAGTGAACAGACTGATTTGACAACTGTACCTTAATTCCTTTCAGAAGCAAAGTGGATTGCAATTCAGATCAATACAGTATCCTATAAGCTACTTACTATGAATCATGCATTCAGCCTGCTGAGAGTTACCTGTTCTTCCAAGCCGGACATCCTTGTTAAATGATGCCAGGGGGGATTGATAGTACATTGCGGGAGGGGTGCCTAATGCATGATGTGTAAAGGAACAGCTGGGCTCACTTAATACGCTTCTGTATAGCCGGAGCTGCTTGATCATGCCTAATCTTGGAAGCTAAGCAAGGTCAGGCCTGGTTGAAAACTGGATGGATGAGTTAAATGTGGTGAGCTGCCCAGAGATCTTCAGCTATGGGTGGTATAAAAATGTAATGTAATGTAATATGATGATATAATCATCATCATCTACTTGCACCTGGCCCAGAGTCTTTTCACCAAACCTGGAGCAGCACCCAGGACCTGTGCACAGGGGCCTGACTTTAAATATAATGGGGTGTGGGCGGAACTGATGCCCACGCAGCCTCCCCCAGCCTCAGGCAGAGGCTTTGTAGATCAAAGACATCAGGCTTGTTCAGCCACTTGTTTCCCTCCCTTGCGTGACTGAATGTAGGGGAGCAGTGTTAAGGTGAGGCAAGGTACCCAAGGCACCTACAAAATGTCCTCCATCACCACCCGGGTCTTCTGCAGGTGATGAGGAGAAGGGGATGGTGATGAGCACTGTCTTTGCATGCATAGACACTACTGACCAGGCCAGGAGGGGTCAGAGGCTGCAAAATATAAGAGTTCCTCAGCTACAACCCCCAAGCTGTTATTTTTCTTACAGTTGCAGCTTGCCTGGGTGCCAGAGAAACCACTGCTTGCAGAAGAGTGACAGCACTCACCCCTCTGGTGCAGGGTTATGGAGCCTGTCAGATACCCCAAACCACTGCTGCCCCCAGTGCAGCAACAATTTGCTAGGCCAGGTTGAGAGTTGAGCAGGATATGGCTGACTGGGCAAGGGTGGTCATGTTTTCCATCGACTGCTCTGGGGGTACCAGCACAGAGTGCAGCCCATATCTAGCCTATGCATGCTGAGGAAGTCTCCCCACAGGAATCTGGTGCTAAATCCTGCACCCCAGTACAGCCTGGTCCTGCAGGAGGTAAATCTAAAGTCCCAGAAAAAGCAAGTGAGCCTAGCAGTGGGGACTCCTCTGCTGGCAATGAAGAGGCATTTGCTGGAATTTTGCATCCAAGGAGAATTCTGTATTGACAGGTTCTGTTCATCGGATGTTCCATCTCCTGAGCTGCCCCTGAATGGTTCAGCTTTTTTTTGGAGTAGCCAAAACACAGGTAGACCAATTTGTACTATTTGATTATTTATTCACTGGGACCTGGAATGTTGATCGTTGCCAGAAGCAAATGATGGAGTTTGAGGAACTGACTCAGAGGCCTGGTCTCTTGCCAGCTAATGGGAAGATAAAAGTCCCTGTCGTGGCTGACGTTTGTGGGCACTGAGGTCAGTTCTGTAGCCCAGTGTTGTTATCTTCCAGTAAACAGGCTTTCCCTTGTATGAACAAAAATACAGCGGGTTTGAGAAGCATGTAAAAATCACCCTGAAGGTGCTACAAAAACTCACCCTAACTTTGTGGAGTAGCAGCACCGGGATATGCCTCTCTTGATAGCATGCTACTATGACGAGCTTATGAAGGATGCCTCACCAGAGGAGCAGAATTATTTGGCTGTTTCCTTAAACATTTTGGTACAATTTTTGTTCTGGAGAATGGATCTTTGCTGAAGCTGAGCTTCAGGTGCACCCAGATGCAGATGGGGCAATTGGCTTTGGAGTCACCTTTAGTGACTAGTGGTGAGAAAAATATATGGTAAGAGAGCACTAGGAAGCACCTTGACAGTGATTGGTGTTTTCCAACAGGTCTCAGGGCTCATTCACTTGGAACTATATACCCTCAGCTGGGATGAAAGGCTTTCCTACTCATGAGGTACTGGGGAAGGGATGGCACTGGGGAATCACATCCCCCTTCCTGAATTCAGGGTGGGTTTACCTAATATCCATTAGGCTAATTGCCTGAAGAATTAATTCCACTGATACCCCTTCACAGATACTGAAACTTAATAAATGTGGCCTTTGTCTAATCTAGTATCTATTTTACCTCTTTGCCACCTGTGTCTGCAAAAAGCAAGACAGGGAAGTAAATTAAATTAACATGTAATGTTTTAGGAAGGGGCAGAAAATACAGCTTGGTTGCTTGAAATCATTAATTTTCTGGTTCTCACTGGTGGGGGATGCATCTTTATATTTTCTTATTCAAATACATTAAATATAAAATTAATATTAACATGTAAGTCTACAATTTTCTCATTTTATTTAAGATAAAAGCCCTCTTCTCCAGATTTTCTCCTTCGCCCATCACCCATAATAGAATGAATAAAATGAAGCAGCAACATCCAGCCAGAGGTTGGGCCTCCTTGATGAAGCAATGTACTACTCAAGTATCCATGGAAACCAGGATTCCAGGCTCATTCACACAAAAACTGCTTCCTAAGCAGTCCAGTCTCTCTCTCTCTCTCTCTCTCTCTCTCTCTCTCTCTCTCTCTCTCTCTCTCTCTCTCTCTCTCTCTCTCTCTCTGTGGAAGACAGAGAGAACGAACAAGATATTGCATGCATCACAGTAATTCATCCTATTGAATTTCTGCACAATTAATTTTCTTAAAGAAATATCAGTGTAGAAACTGAATGGTGGTCACAATAGACTTCCTAAGGCAGATAGTTCAAATAAATCAAACATCAGTTGAGTATATTGTTACAATAGGCTTGCAAAAATGCCCTCTGCATTATTATGTTTTTCACAGGCAGTATTTCTGATCCAGATAAATATTTTATGTAGCTGAAGCCTGTTGGACTGGTAATGAAAATTGATTTAAGAAATGTAAGCCTTCTGGTCATCCCACTTTTTGATGTGTTTGCCTAACATAAGACCAAGCAGTTATATGATCCTCTATAACAATACACATATACATGAACTAGAACAGAATGTACATCTTGAAGTATTTTGCAGAATCAACACTCTGGAAAATATTTGGAACAAAATCCTCTCATTTTAAACCTTTTCCACATATGACATTAAAGATCACCATTGTTAGGTATGTTTTATAATCGCATTATTTTAATTGATTAATTTCTATATCATCTTATGAATCTGTATAAGTAAAAGCTGATTTAACCCTGATGTGGGAAAATTCCCTTGTTATTTTCAAAATGAGTAATTTAAATTTTCTGAAAATCTGAAGATGAATATTTGTTGTTGTTGTTAGCAGTGGTAGCAGCAGTAAACATCCCATAATTTCAGTCTCCAAAGGCTTGGTGGTCCACAGTGAAGAAACACAAAGAATATATATCTCATAAAAGAAACAATATAAAATGTAAAATCACACAATATATTAAAATGAAAAAACATATTAGAAAAGTGCAAAGGCAGGAGTTTCAGATTCAGACATTTTCTTGGCGCTTCTTCATGAAGGGAATCCATTACTAGAGCATCCTCAAAAGATAACTGACTATTCCAGGAAGGAACAACTTGCCGACTGGAGGGCATAGGTAAGCACTCGTGAGATGGGATGACTTAACAACACTTGTATCTAAACAAATTAGTAAATGACAAAGAGGGGACAATATGCTGAATACGAAGAGCTTCAGTTGGCAATCCAGCATCTGCATTTTGGACCAGTTGCACTTTTGGAGCATTTCAAGGTCAGCACAAGAAATAGTGCATTGCAGTAGTCTAACCTGAATCACTGTGGCCTCTCTAACAAGGGCAAAACTTCCCTACTAAGCTAGTAAACCTGTTTCAGTTGTGACATTAACAGTGAAACCAGCAACACTTGAGTTGGACCTTGATGTGAGACTAGTATAATCCAGTGGAAACTTGTCTCTTCCATGTTGCCAGACAACTTGAATACGAAGACATACTGGCTCTGACACTGGAGGTAATGTACAGGTATCTTCATCAGTAGCCTTATCTTCCACACATGTGTCAGTTCATAGGAAGGCTACAAACCTGTGCGACAACGTTTATTTCAAGAGGGTTAGTTAATGAAGGCTTGGGCTTATGGGAATTGTAGTCCAGAACATTTGGGTGGATGTCCAGAACTTTTGGATGGGCCCAGATTGATTATTTAACATTAGTCAAGCACTTACATGGGTGGAAATAGCCCTTATGTTGATACAGTGATGGCTGCAAGCAAACTGAAGCAGCTGGCTGCATTGCATGCATTGTATCTGCCCTTAGGGAAGCCATCCCTCTTAGGCATGGCTCCTGCCATAGGCATCTCTATAGACCACTTTTACAGAGAGGTGCCCCACTTCAATTCCCTGGGGGTGGGGGACTGACCCACAGTGTGGTGGGGAGAGGGGAGGAGCCATATAGCTCCATCCTTTGGGTTGCTTACTAGCCTTTAGTTTGATACAGAAAATGCTTAAAGCAAACTAATGTCAGAGCTGGACACATTGTCCAGTTGGTCCCATTCCAGTGAAGCGAACAATCCATGCATGCACAAAGCTTTTCTTTCCTGTGAATGTACGAATTGTTACTGCATGCGAGAAGTAAACAGATGCCATCTCTCCTCTTTGATCATCATTTAAGGCTAGTGGTCTGCAACACAGCACAACATGGGCTTATTTTGTATAGCCTTATACAAAAACTCTTGCCAACTTTCTCTATTTTTAGCTCAATTCTTCCATTTGTTCTCTCCTTCTAGCTTCTGCAAGTCATCACACAGTCAATTGGCCTGCTTTAAAGAACATTATCCACGGGGTCTACTTGTGGATGGATTCTTGTTCATAGCATCTTTCCTTGGCTTGCTTTCCCCCTGTAACAGTATCCCATCCAACGCTATTGGAGTGTGTGATATTAAAAAATTATGGTCATTTTATTGTTTCTCTTAGCTTTCTGTTGCTTGCACTCTCTTTCACTGTTAAAGAAGGCAGAATCAATTTGAGAATTTCACTGTGAAGGCTAAAGTGACAAACAATTTCTCACTATAAAACATTCCAATATTTGCTGCCATATTAGAATTTGGGCAAGAAGAAAATGAAACAGTTATTCAGGGCTCTCCTCTGCATGAACTGGTCCATCCTTCCTTTCTTTCTTACATTTCTGTACTGGCACTTTGGCCTATTTTTACGATTACAATAAATAAAACAATTTAAATAAATAAAACCAATAAAAATTAAACACCATAAAAATAACACTACATTAAAATCAATACATTAATAAAATCAATAAGTATGTAAAAACAATATATAAAATAATACTAGCATCAAGACATAGTTAAAACAGCTACCCATTAGACATATTTCTTGAATAAAAAGGTCTTTGCCTGGAGCCAAATGGACAGCAAGGACGTGCCAGGCATACCTCGCTGGGGAACATGTTCCTATACATAAAGGTAAAGGTTTCCCTTGGCATTAAAGTCCAGTCATGCCTGACTCTAGGGGGCGGTGCTCATCTCTGTTTCCTAGCCGAGGGAGCCAGTGTTTGTCCACAGACAGTCTCCGTGGTCAGGTGGCCGGCATGACTAAACACTGAAGTGCACGGAACGCTGTTACTTGCCCACCGAAGTGGTACCTTTTTATCTACTTGCATTTGCATGCTTTTGAACTGCAAGGGTGGCAGGAGCTGGGATGGAGCAACGGGAACCTTTCAATCAACCAGCCTAGTTTAAACCACTGCACCACCTGCAGCCCACCTATATACAGTGGTACCTTGGCTTACGAATGACCATTCCAGGACTCTGGTTGTGACCCAAATTGGTCGAGGCCAATCGTGGCCATACCTCCCCCCCCCCCACCCCGCACCAGCACGACTGCAATTGTGCCCATGCAGGGAAGACGGGCGCGCCTGATCATCACCCGATGCAGAGTTCACAACCTGCAGCAAAATTTTTATGAAATTTCTGTTTGTGACCCAATTTGGTCATGAACTGAGACGTTAGTGAGACAAGGTACCACTGTGTGTGTGTGTGTGTGTGTGTTTAGATATAAACAATATATATATATATATATCAAAAACAATGCAATTAATATAATAACAATGAACACAATTAATCATTATATTAACTTAAACAGTACAACAATACCAGTGCTACCTCCACCAGGAACAACAAATCAAATTACTTAATGTAAGATCAGGTAGCCAGGCCTTAAACCATTTTGGGCTTTATATGCCATAACAAGCACCCTGAATTGGGCTCGGGCAGTGCAAATCTCTGAGCACTGGGGTAATGTGTGCCTGAGGTTTGCTCGGGCAGGAATTTCCTTCCACATAGGTATGAACATATCAGACTTTCAGGTGCCTCAGTATGTTGTATCTCATTGTATGGGATGAAGATGATGATGACTATTATTACTGGTGGTATGTTCAGGAAAGTGTTCAGTCTATATGCAATTCATAGTGGTATCGTCCAGGAACAGTTTTACCAGATGCTCTGTTCTTGTGGGCCTTACTGCCAGTCAAATGTTTTCTGGATGCTTACCCTGAGCATCAGTCTTGTAACAAAGCTTGAGTGGCACAACCTGTGGCAGCCGGCCTAATTTCAAAAGCCCTCCACAAGTGACCACTTCAGATCTCTGGCAAGAGTCAGCAGTCCTTAGCATCTCACTGGGCAGGAAAAAAATAGGAAAAGAGCATAAAAAGAAGTATCAGAGAATAGCAGTGTCAAAAGGACAGCAGTGGGATGGTGCTCCCCCCCCCCCAACACACACACTTTTGATTCTGATGCAGTCCCTCCCCAACATCAGCAAGATCACCTGGAGGGACACAGCAGGCATCCAGCTCCCTGCAGGATGGCTTCTTCTAATGCTGCTTCCAAGCTTTTTCTACTCAGAAACTTCTACATCATTGTTTCATGCTTCACATTTTGTTAACAATGTAGGAAGTTTCAGGGGCAGCCTTTAAATACGCCAGTTTCCTTGTAAGAAGCAGGTATTCTCTCTTTTCTTCAGCTTACATGCATATTTACTATGCTGGCAAAACATCACATAAAGCTAACTTGTCCTTTAGGCAGAGGCACTTAATGTGTACCAATTTGATTCTCCAGATACACAGGATTGATTCTACCAGTGCTATATCATCAGACACCATTGACATGTTCATGGGGTGGAGTTCAAAGCCTTAGGGAGGCATGTCCCTTTAGTATCCATACAGAACCCCATACAAACAGTACAATCCATTATTTTGTTTGGAAGATGTAGATAAAGAGATCTGTGGAATGAAAGGTGCTACTGTCTGTGGAGCTGTGAGTTGCTGACACAGGAACCGTATTTAATTTCCCTTAAAGGGAGAGAGATCTGCTAATCCTAATACACATAGGCAGTTCTAAACCTCCAAGGAAAATAATGTAAAGCATCATCACACACTCGCAACCAGAAGTGGCATTTTCTTAGGCCTTTGCCTGTGACCTTTTCATTCACCCAAAGTGAGCAAGGAACAGGGAAAAGAAACTGGCAGCAGAACAACATGGGTAGTCTTTGTCTCTGATTCTCCGCCTCCCCCTCTTCCTCCCCCCCCCCTCCTTTCCTTGGGGCTGGTGACTGAAATGCAATTCAAACAGCAAGTAAAGTCGAAGAACAAAGGAAAGCCCAGTTGTCATTACGCGCTGCCGCATCAGAAAACGCCTCCCATCACGGCGGATTCGGCGCGCGCGGGCTTCACTTCAAAGAAGAATAAATATTTGATCAGCATCGATCGCCTGCTGCCCTGTATTGAATGGGGAAGGGAAATGGCCACCTCCCTGCCAGGGGAGCTGTAATCCAATTCCGCTCGGTGCGCGACCAGCCAGCCCAGCGAGCCCCAAGGCCTGCCGCCTGGGCGTGGCGCTCGCCTCTCCGCCCCGCTTTGCGCGCCCTCCCGCGCGGCTCGCTCGCTCCCTCCCTCCGTCGGCCGCTCCCCCGGGGCCCAATGAGGTCAGCTCATGAATAGCGCCGCATTTCCCAGCGCCGCTCCGGCTCCGCTTGGCACCTCTTCGCGCATCCTGGCCGGTGGCGGGGCGGGCGGACGGGCGCGCTGCTTCAGCAGCCCTCCAAGGGGAGACGCGGTGGGAGGTAAGTCGCGCTGGGCGCTGGAGCCATTGTTGCCAGAGAAGAGGGTGCTCGGCGCCGTGGAAACGGAGCGAGCGCACAGTCCTTTCAACTAAACTAAAAGAAAAAAGTGTGTGCAGGCGCGCTGCTTCTTTTGCTCTGTGTGTGCCAAACTCTGAGGAAAGGTGCCGTCCTACCACACTGGAAAGACACCACTGATGGGAAGTGAAAATATTAAATACAGAACTAAGGCAAGCAGAGGCGTCTAGTGAAGCACGGCTGCTCTCTTTTGTTTCTTCTGCTCTCCTCCGCTTTGGCAGCTGTTTTAAAAGGGAAAGCTGCAGAGACGCAGCCTCCTCTGGCGCCACGTGACGATGTCCCGGGCGATCTCGATCGAGTTCTATGGCACGGTCGGGGGGGAGGGAGGTTCTCGATTTTGGGTGTAGCTTTAACACTGAAACAGATCCTGAAGTTTTCATAGATTAGGACTCAGCCGCTGCTGGGAGTAGTGAAGACTGGAAGGGGTCGTTCCATAGGATGCCCTTGGCAGGATTTGGGCGAAACTGGCAACTCGTTTAGCTGCAGTGCAACTTCAGGAGGAAAAGCCGGTAATGTGGAGGCCTGCAGCTATATCTTGGGGCAAGGTTGTTGCCATTGCAGAAGCTGAGAATTGAAACTAAGTGAATGCCAAGCTCTCTCACATATTCTGTTACAAAATTAAGTTTTTGTTTTAGGAATCTGTCATATCTCTCTATACAACACTTTTGAGTTTCCCATTTTGAATGGGTATTTAGAAAAGCTAAGATTACAAATGCAAGTTGAAAGGTGCTATGAGCAATTGAGGTTGTCTGTATGTAGTAATTGTAACAGACAGATGCAAAGCATTTGATAATTTAGGCTGTGGTCCTACATGCTAAGTGGGGAAGTATTAAACGGGTCGTTTCATCTATATGCAAAAGATAAAGCTCAGCTCTTATAATTTTTCTAACAAAACTAGGTTTGTAGAATATTATGCCTTCTCATTTGATTCTCCCCTCCCAGATTGGTGATGTGTTTAGTTGCATGTATGTGTAATGATTGCTGTTTTTAATACTTTATCTATAATACAGAAATGACTTCAATCTCTGCAGTGTTGGCAGATCACAGACTCATTTTGGGATATAATGTGCAATGGGCTGCCAAGGTCTGACATATGACCTTGTCAACTTTACCTTGTGAACAGTTCCTCTGCATATGTGCAACACACACACACAATATGAACACTATATTATATGAAATGTGATTAGCATTGTGTAGTCAAAGTTATGCTTTTCTGATTGACAAAGACAGTAGTGAAGATGACTGTACCACACAGGGGTATCAGATATGTGATAAAATCCTCTTATCGCTTGGTAGGATAACTAAGCTCCTAATAGTAAGAGAGTTTAGCCTGAAGTTTAATAAGCTTTGTGTTCTTTGTGTGTGACATTACACTGAAAAGGAGCCCTTTAAGCATCTTCTCTGATTATGGCAACCCTCCCCCTGCAAATGGAAGAAGAAAACTGCTAGTTGGTCATGACTTGGCAATGACTTAGTCCGCATGACACTAAAAAGTGTACATCTGAATTTTTCTCACATCATATTTTCTGTGTCTTGGTTTCTAATGCAGAATGAAGTCAGAACTGACCATACATTTAGCTAATGGATTGTAAGCCCTTTTAAAAACCACCTGATTCAATTAGTATGAAAATTCCTCTCTCAAGAATGGGAGTGTCCTCAAAAAAATAGTCCTTATGGATTATCCTTGCTTTTAATCCATGGAAGGAAAAAGACCTCACTAGTTCTTTGTAACTCTAAAATGTCATTTTATATAATAAACTAACCCAATGGCATTTAGAGTGCTAACTACAAAATAAGAATCAGACGTAGATGTACGTTTCAATTCTATATGCACTTTCTTAGGCATGAGTCCACTTGAATTCAGTAGGGCTTCTGAATAAACTTATTAATGTTTTGTCTCTGTCAATTGCTATCGATTTTAAATTGTTGTAGACAATATCCAGTGAAAGCAATCTGTTATGTTCTCTCCCCTTGGTAATAAATTGAAATAAATTAAAGCATTTGGGTTAGATATAAATTAACACACTTTTTAATTCAGCCCTGAGGATTCATCACCCTTTGGCTCCCTCTAAACTATATTGAAAATTTTTGCACTTCTTTAAAAAGAACAAAGATGCATTGAGCATTAACAGAGGATCCATCTTTCCCCTGACCTTTAAAATCCTTAATAAGAATAATAAAAGTGAGTGCATGGAGTGGGAAATGGCAAGAAATTCAATTGTTTTGGTGTTCAGCTAAGTAATTTACATGATTTTCAGAATGGGTTGTTGTTTGAGTTTTGCACTTGAACTATGTTTTCCTCTCATCTTGGAAAGGCTAGTTGTGCATTCAAATGGAGAGGTTCTCTGTATTATTACTTATATCTTAATGTTCCTCTAAAGAGCTCAAAGTATGTTTGGATGACTTTCAAGTAATCCTTCATTTATAGAACTGAACTGACATCAGCAGTAGAGCTGCATCATGTTGCTTCAGGCAGTTGATCTGAGATGCTGTACCATCAGCTTAAGTGGAGCAACACAGAAACTTTTAAAGCAAAAAGACAGGTCTCTGCCCCAAATCGCCTACAACACATGTTTGACATGGGAATGTTAGAAAGGGATAGATATGAATAATTTAGCATTCAGAGTTGGATAGGTTGGCAAACATGCCTCAGTTGCTGAGTCAAAAGCAAAAACACTCTTTGGGCTTTGTATTTGATGAGTAATTGGGCACATCCTATAGCTGCTTCATAGGGGATGCAGATTTGTGGGAGAACCAGGGCTACATGTTGTTTTACTTTAGAACTGTTGTGTGAACCCAGCTTTGCTGACTCAAGAAATACTTGGGTTTGAGGGACCGCAGCGTGAGGAAGGGCAGTGGGTGACAGGGCTCGAGCACTTGCACCCCGAAAAGTAGCGTTGTAAAACTTCCCTCTGAGCAATCCCTGACGGCTTCGGACTATGTGTCGGCTGCCAAGATTTCAGGCGATGCCTGCATCTGAGAGAGGAGCGCGGCGGTTTCACATCTAGGACTTGGAGCAAACCTCGTGGAGCACTTTCACGCTCCGCCCCCTTTACTGGAGGCACATTGTTCCATTGTGGAGAGCGGGCTTGCTTTGTGTGGGGCGTGCTCCGCTGCCGGCTAACTGACGAGCCTTCTGTCTGTGCCTCTTCCAGCGGCTCAAAAGAGAGGCCGGCAGGCGATGACCCTGTCGGCATCGGACATTTCCCCGTCATCCCGGAGGTAACATCCGCCATGAGCCAGGCACCTAGCGGGGGCTCTCCTGCCACCGCCTCGCCTCGCCTGCTTCCGGAGGGGAGCAGCAGCCGAAACAAGCAGCAGCAGCAGCAGCAGCGAGCCTCCTCTCCGGGCAGACCGAAGGATTCCCCCGCCCGCCAGCCCTCCCCAGCCGCTAACGCCTCTCGCTCCACAGCGGCGGCTGCAGCGGCTGCCTCCAAAGGAAGCTCCTTCCGGCAGCAGCAGGCGCCGCAGCCGCCGCCAGGGCAGAAGCCCAGCCGGGCGAAGGGAGGCGGAGTGGGAGGAGACAAGCCGTCCGCGCAGGCTGCGCCGGGAAAGAGCGCGGGGCCACTGGGAGCTGTCCAGGCCGGGGATGGTGCTGAAGCGCAGCCCGCCTCGCCTCTGGTCCCGGCAGGAGGGAGCTCCACGCCGAATCCAGGGCCCGCCGGTGACAAGCGGGAGGCGCAACCCAAGGAGCCCGAGTCTACGGCGGCCAGGGCCAGGGAGCAGCAGAGCCCGGCTGGAGCGGACGTGGAAAGGGACGGCGCCTTTGCCCTTTTCCAACCAGCAGCCAAGAGCGGCAACCGGGGTAAAGCAGGCAGGCCTCTGCAGAAGGGTGGAGGGGAGGCAGCCCCAGCTCCTCCATCTGCGTGTGGCCAAGGGAAAGGCCGGGCCCTGGCTGTGGGCAGTGGAGGTGGCTACTGGAAGGAAGGATGCTTGCAAAGTGAACTCATCCAGTTCCATCTCAGGAAAGGGCTGGTGGCAGCCCAGATGCAAAACAAAGGTAACAACCAGGGCGATGGCAATGGGGGTGCCTCGGCGACTGAAGAGACCCAGCCTGCCTCCTCTTCCTCCTTGACCAGACTAACAATGGGGCCACCTGGGACTGAAGAGGGCAGTGGCCCCAGCAGAACCACTGAAGGCACGTTGAACCTGAATCCTTGGCGGCAGCAGGAGCTGCAGGAGGAGGTGGAGAAACTGCAGGAGGAGAATGAGACCCTAAAGGTAAGTCAAAGGCGAGCAACATAGGTATGGCCTAACCTAGGAGGAGGGGGTTACAGAGACCCCTCTTTTGAGGAGAAGGTAAACGAGGCAAACCCCATATAGGGGTTTATTGCCCTGACTTCCTGGCTTAAGAAAAGGAAAAGGCATTGACTTATCCTTTGTCCTGTTTTTGTCCTATTTTATCCCCTGCATTTTCCAGAGGTGAGGTTCTGATTCAAATTTTGTGTTCTATTTCCATGGAAATACAGCTGATAAATTGGGCTATCTCATAGAGGTGCCAGTCTAAACTAGCTGGATCTGTCTGGGACATGAAGATTTTCCACAGATGTTGCTTCTGTAATGAAAGCATATATGACTCTGTATGTATCCAACATATATGGCTTGCTTCATCACTCGCCGGTCCATGCCTTTCACTTTTCCAATATTACTGAGCATACCAGCCTGACCTACGAAGAAAGTGCAAGGACCTGTTTCCCCCTGAGCACCCCCTCTCCCCTCCCATACAGAGAGCTGTTCCTTTTGACTGCATTCGCTTATGCCTTCTTTACATGATTTAGTCTAAAAGTGGGGGGTGCTTACCTGAGAATTATTTTTTCCAATCATAATGCTTTCCCCTCACAATTTTTTTCTCTGAAAGGGAAGGGATGATGTTCCAAATTTGTTTCAAATCACAGCTATATTATACAGTTAGTAGTAAAGTACTCAAGAGTTGCATACCATTACCCAGCTGGCAATGACTAGGTAATGATGGGAAAGGGATGTCCTATTAAGTCCCATGCTGACCTCAAAAGTTGTGCAAGTTGTCTTATACTGAATCAGATCAGTGGTCTAACGAGCCTAGTAATGTCAATATCGACAGGTAGTGGCTCTCCAGGGCTTTAGACAAGGGCTTTCATAAGTCTCCCTGAAGATACCAGAAACAAACTAGGACCTTCTTCATGCAAAACATGCGCTCCATCACTGCACCACAGCCCATATCCCTGCAGGCAAAGCAACACATACATGCAGCAAAGAAACTGTACTTCCTGTTTCTGTCCACTCTGGATAGCTACCATTAACCCAGGATGTTAGGATTACCTCCTGGTATGCATATCAGTTTATGAGAGCTATTCATTGAGCAGACATAAGATACTTATTGATATGCCTGTTCAAAAATAAGTCCCATTTTCCTTCCCTTATTTATTTGCACTAACATGATATGATGTATGTCTGCTCATTTCCTTCTGAATGGATGCCAGAATGAGATTGATGAGCTAAGGACTGAGATGGATGAGATGAGGGACAGCTTCTTTGAAGAAGATGCATGCCAGCTACAGGAAATGAGGCATGAATTGGAGAGGGCCAGCAAAAACTGCAGGATTCTTCAGTATCGCCTTCGGAAAGCAGAGCGCAAACGGCTCCGTTACGCACAGACTGGGGAGATTGATGGAGAACTTCTGCGTAGCTTGGAGCAGGACCTGAAGGTACTACAGGGCCAGAAGTTGGCAAATAAGTAAAAGCCAAGGAAGGGGGGAAATGTTGAGGCTTCAAAAGCACTGTGTGCCCTCAGCTTCCAATGTGATGCTTGACTCTGATGTCAGCTCTGTTTGATGACTTAGAGATTCTGACTATCAATACCCACATTCTGACTATCAGTCCTCATTCCAATATTGAATCCTTTCCAGTTAATGGATAGCAAGTTCCTAGTTACTTTACACAGCATTGATTTAACAGTTGTACCACTGACTCCTCTATTATAAAACTAGCCTGAACTCTGTAGCATCCATTTGTATGGGCAAATGTATCTAGGAGACAAAAAAGCTCAATCTTGTGGCTGATATGTCTTAGCCATATCCCATTTTTTTTCCAACTTGGAGATATAAAAAGGGAGAGAACATTCTGGTTAACGTTCAAATATGGAAGGCCAGAACACAACTGGAGGAACACATCTAGATCCCCCTACCATTTTAGAATATTAACTCTGTGTGTACTGTAACACTTGCTTTAAATTTGATCTGCATTGTCATGCTTTGTGACTGTATCATATGTTTGTCTGTGTAAAGAGGAAGATTGCTGTCATGCACTTAAATAATGTCTTTCCTATTATCAACGATTCATGAATAATTACCTTTCTTGTAAGAGTGAGTGAGTCACACTCTGCTGCCACTTTCTGGCAAGTAAGAAGTTTCTAGATTGCTTCAGATCAATCTGCTTTCCTTTTGAATTACTGGAACTGGGGAAAAACTTCACTGAACCCACAATTCTATGCACACTTATTTGGGAGTAACGACTACTGAGGGTGAGATCTAGTTTGGAGAAAAGATGCATTTGATCAAGCTGCAAATATAATAGCACATTTAGAATTGCTAGATCTTAGAAAACAGCTTGGTTATGAATAAGGGAGACAATTGGATTGTACAGATTTCCAGTTACATAATAATGCAACAACTTTGAATTTTAACAATGGTTGTACGAAGCCCCCATGAAACGGATTAATCGTTACCTAGTTATTTGATGGTTCGACCTACCACTGACAATTTGCCGTCATAAATTGGTACCTGTGGTTAAGTATTCAGGGCCAGACTTGGAGGAGACCTCAGTGACAGCAGCAAAACCTCTTATCCAGGAGTTGAAGATGACTTATGTCCGTCAACAGCAGCCTCCCTTCTTGGAAGACAGAAGTAACCACCCTCTTCTAGTGTGATGGCAGCTCCCTTCCCTTCCCTTCCCTTCCCTTCCCTTCCCTTCCCTTCCCTAGGACACCAAAAGCCCTTTACCAGGTGGGATGTCTCCATCTGTATAAGCTTTCTTCCAAGAATATCAGATTACTAATCATTCCTGGGCAGAGGAAGTATCTCCCCTCTTCTTGCTATGAGACAAGTATACACTGGCAGCAGCTCACAAAGTTAGTAGCCAGCAAGTACTACTGCTGGCACCTGCCACTTTATTTTCCCCAAATGCCTTTGAGCTCCAACAGAGAGACCTGGTGAAGGAATTTCAATGGCTATTGCCCTCAACAGTGTTTGCTGGCTACTTGCTCTTTCCCTGATGCTGCAGACACACACCTGGGGGTGAGAAAATGGGATGGGAGGCCCTCCGAAGAACTTAAACCAGTGACAAATGCCCAGGGATGCTGAGCTCTGATAATGGCCTGAAACTGCTACTTGATAGATCAATGAATTGAAGCATATGGTCCTGGTTATAATATTAAGGAGATTTTTTCCATCAAAAAGAAGTAATTATAAGTTCAAATCCAGTTTGGGTATTGTGTCCACTGATCACAGAAGCTGCCTTAACCAGGTTGGACCATTGTCCACCCATTATAGTATTACTGACATGACTGATAGTTTGGCTGTTTGGGGTTTCAGACTGGAGTTCTTACAGCCCTATCTGGAGATGCGAGAGACAGAAGCTGGGGCCTTCTTCATGAAAGCTTCTGTTGTTTAACCAAGAGATGGCCCCTCTCTTGAGAACTGGCTTTAAGCAGCAGATGCACATTCAGGAATGTTCAAAGTGCTTGAATCAGTGGGTACCATGCATGCTGCTCCTCACCCTTCCTGGAAACCATCTAGAGTAAGTTGGAGTGGATGCACTAAGCCACCACCATGCTCCTCTTCTCTGAAAGCCAACAGGCAGGACAAAGTATGCGTATTGTAAAGGAACTGGATTCTAGATTGAAATAATGTGAATGCTACTTTATTTTTAGGTTGCCCACACCAATCCATTTTTGCCATCAATTACCTGATTTCTAAGTTTACATGATCATTGCTATCTTTCTCATGTTATCTCATTATTACGATCCTTTGTTTTAAAGTTTTGAATATTCTTCTGTTCAGGTTGCAAAGGATGTTTCTGTGAGGCTTCACAATGAGTTGGAAAATGTGGAAGAGAAACGTACTACCACAGAAGAGGAAAATGAGAAGTTAAGGCAGCAGTTGATAGAAGTAGAGATTGCTAAGCAGGCTCTGCAGAACGAATTTGACAAGATGAAAGAGGTTAGTGTTTTTGGTTTCTTTTGGGGGAAGTTTTATTCTACCTTGTTTTATTCTACTGGTTTTCTTCTACGCTGAGGGTCATAAATGCTGAAGCAGCAATCAGCGTGCCTAGTTTGCAAGTGCAGCAAGGCACACAAGTAATGTATTGGCAAAGGCTGTTGCTTGGTGGCAGAGCGCATGCTTAGCATGCAGACTTCCCTTGATTACATTTCTAGCAATTCTGTTTAAGGCTGGGAAAGGACCTTGGAGAGCCAGTTTGTGCTAGGGAATGTAGACAGCACTGTGATAGGGGATCCAAAAGCTTGACTATGTCTAAGGCAATTTCCTGAGTTTTTACTATTCCATGCTTCAATGGAAATCCACACACAGAGAGTGTACTTTCTAATCCAGACTTTCTAATCCAGTGCGCTGTGAATGCTGGATCTCACTTAGGTTTCAGAAGAATGTTTGCATTGCTGTCCTTAGAGCCTTCTCTGAGAAGGAAGGACATGAGGCTGCAGGTGAGTCAGCAAATAAGAAGGTCCCTTTCTTGCCACACTGGTGCTGGTGACATCACTGAATGGGCTCATGAGTGAGTGCAGTAAAATAAGGTGAAATTACTATGTTTACCTCTTGGGGGTGCTGTCCTCTCATCTACTATAAGACTGATCTTGGCTATGCGAAGCTGCCCAAGGTACATGTGACACTGAAATGCCAATGATTAACATATTTGCCAAGCAGCCTTAACTAGACACAGTCTTCATCTGTGCTTACTGAATGCTTGGAATTCCAGTTATGAATTGGTGGTGGTGCTTTTCTTTCTTCCTTTTTGTTTTGCTGCTTTAGGGGAAGTGAAATTTTAATTCTTTCTCAGTGACTTTAATTTTCGGACATATGTATGGATTTAGTCTATTTATTTCAAGCAAACTCCCTATGGAATCAGTAAGCTGTTTTAGAGAACAGTTTGGGCACTTTTTAATAGGACATTTTATGATTTAAAATATTTCTAGCTTCCTCCTTGGCACAGTGATGTATAAATAAAAAGAATAAAGTTCATATGGAAGCATATTTTAATATCAGAAAGGGCTATTGTGCAGTTATCTGCAGCGGAATGAAGAAACAGAAGGAAGAAGCACGCTATGGACTGTATCCAGTGGTGTCCTTCCACCAGTAGAATGTTTTGTTGGGTGAGCAAAAACGTGCATTGGCAATGTAGTTTTCCAAGAATGCTCCATCGTACAAGCCTATATTAGCACTAGGCACAGCTCCCTTAAGGAAGATACCACAAATTAATCGGTCTGCCCTTAAACATATTACTCAGAAATAAATCAATGGGCTGAACTTGCAAAGGCTTGGAGCTACAGAATTACTGGATGGCCTTGCACCTAAGTATCTTGTTGGAGGTTATTTTGCTTTTTTGTAGTTAGGAGTAGGATAAGTACAATTTGCATCTACCCAGGATAAAAAATAGCATCCAAATGTATCCAGAATGGACTTGTAACTTGCAACTGCTTCAAATTATGTTTTTGCTTGTATAATGGCTACTCATTCAAGCAGTTAGAAATAGTGGTTTAATGGAAGGAGTGAAGGATGGTAACCAGGAGAGAATCCATATGCAGAAGGATCTTGGCATAATGGACTATCTGCAGCACTTGCCAATTAATCTCTAGAAGCAAGAAAACACCACAGTATATTATGTGACTTGAATGTGTAAGGGGCTAACTACATATTGCATGCAAAATTTTATAGCAAACTTTTGTATTTTTAAGTAAAGCGGTGTTGGGAAGGGGAACTGAAACAGGTAACAGCCAGTGGGGCATTAACCTGTTCCCTGTTGACTCCTCTTCCACTCCAAGTCAGAGAACCTACCTATCTTCAAATATATGACACAATCCTGACAAGAGTTCTCTGAAAGCCTCTTGAAGAGTTCTCTCGAGGAGTGCCATTACTAATATGTTGGGCTGAAACATGGTGTGCTTCTTAAAACATAAATCAGGGTTTGTTTGTTTTTCAGAATCATGAGACTAGTCTTCTCTTGAATGGTTTCTACTTTTCTATACTTTCTTACTCTACTTTATGGCAGCTGGCAAAAATACTTTAACTTACCCAGGCCTTTTCATGGGTTTGACATCACATGGTGTTTTATGCTGGCAATATTTTTCCTTCTGTATCTTGTACTATTTGTGATTATTTCCTTCACTGTTGTTTTACTGTGTTGTTGTTCAGCCCAAGGATCTCTAGCATGCCAAAGAATGAGTAGAAGTGAGTCATATCCCTGCCTCCAACAAGGACAGGCTCCTTGATGGGAGGAGTGACAACCCCCTAACCAATTTCTGACGGGGATTTTTTTCTTGTCCCATGCAAGTAAATGAAGAAAATGTTCCATTTACTTGCATGAGTATGGGAAAAGAAGGAGAGAGAAGAAAGAGAGAAAGGAAGAAAAGAATTACCAGAGAAAGGGGAAGGAAACATAGAGAGGTTCCAGAAAACATCCTTCCAAGTCTGAAAAAAAAATCCAAGTGACATTGAACATTTTGCTCTAATTCCATGCTTTGTACAAATTACAAATTTTGTTGCATCCTTTGCCTTCTGTTTCAGAACTGATAACCATCCTTTTTGTAACTTCAAGTTTTGATGGTTCAGTAGATCTTGGCAATGAGGGCTGTTGAACCCAGATGTTGTTGGACTACAACTTTCTCTATCCCCTGACCACTGGCCACGGTGGATTTCCACTGCTCTCACACAGTATAATATGCATCTGATCTTTCTTTTATAGCTGTCCATGAAAAGAAGAGGAAGTAAAGATTTGCAGAAATCAGACAAAAAGACGCAGCAAACACCCACTGAGGTGAGCTCAAATACTGCAACTCTCCCACTGTATAATCCTGTAAACCTTCTGGACATTGCTGACTACACCAGTTTTGTAGTGTTCATTTACTGGCCCAAATGGTATTTTTGTAACTTTAACAGCATATTTATCTAAGAAAATAGGCTTATAAAGTATTTTATCCTCTATAGTTATCAGTCTGTTTTGATAGTAGCAGAGGAGCTCCTAGTATTTGTATTCTTAAAACATAAAGTGATATTCTTGATTACTATTTTCATTACTATATTATCTTGAAAAGATGTTGCAAGCCATGTTTCTATGATAGTGATTCATTGACAATTAGTTCTAACTCACAACCACTTCACATATTACATTTAAGGAGGACTCTTACACCTAATACATAATGATCTGATTCATTCATAAAACTAGCCCCAGTATTATTAATTAATATTTTGTTTCCTTATACAAGGTTTTTTCTGGTAGACAAGTGACAAATCTTTCTTTTTTCAATTTTTTGTTGAGAAAACAAAAAAAATTGTTTTTTTTTTTTTTTGTTTCCAGCTTGCCTGACACCCAAATCCTAAATGATGTAGCACTGGGCATATAAAGGTGTTTTTTGGTTTTTGTTTTTTAAACCACTCCTGCCTGCTGCCTCTGTAAGCTGGCAACATGACCCACAAACAACCTATGGTTCTGGGTTCATACATGACACCAGCAGGACACCAGTTTAAACAACCCAGAGTTCACAACCTGACAAAAAACAAGGGGTTCACTTTCTGGCTCTTCTGTGGTTAACAAATAATGATTATTAGCATGGCTGGTTCTTTCATATCATGCCAACCCAAATTCCATAAACCTCGTATATGTTAAATAAACCATGGGTTAACATTCAGAAGTGAAAACAAACAAAGCCTAATGCTTATTTCTCCTATGATCCATGTACTTCTATTTGCTGAATGCACACATAATGCTATTAAATGCTGTTGAATAGGCTTTGGAGTTCATGATTCAGGAACCATAGAAAATATTTATAATCTCCTAATCCTGAATATCCTGTAGAGTTGGTAGATTTCCTTTTACAGTAATATATAGCTGTTTGGTATTTGAAATATAGATTAAGTTTAATTTTATCTACCCTGAAATTAATGGAGAAACTCCCAATAAGTTACTTTGGGCTAGTGTCCTTCTCCTACTTCTCCTTCTCTTTCTCCTTCTCTGGATTGATCAAGTGGTACCCTTGCTTATATAGTGTTTGAATATTCTTTCCCTTTATAAGGAAGACAATGAAGATCTGAAATGCCAGTTGCAATTCATCAAAGAGGAAGCTGCCCTGATGAGGAAAAAGCTGGCTAAGGTAGACAAGGAAAAGGACAGATTTGAACATGAGCTGCAAAAGTACAGATCATTTTATGGTGATCTAGACAGTCCCTTACCCAAAGGAGAAGCTGGAGGCCCACCTACCACAAGAGAGTCAGAACTCAAGCTCCGTCTCAGGTTAGTAGAGGAAGAAGCCAATATTCTGGGAAGAAAAATAGTTGAACTGGAAGTTGAAAACAGAGGGCTGAAGGCTGAACTGGATGACTTAAGGGGAGATGATTTCTCAGGGGCAGCCAACTCTATGATGGGGGAGCAGAATGAATCTCTCTCTGAATTACGACAGCATCTGCAGTTAGTTGAAGATGAGACTGAACTGTTGAGGCGGAACTTGGCTGATGCTGAAGAGCAAAACAAGCGCATCACGGCAGAGCTGAACAAATATAAATACAAGACTGGCAGTCATGAGAGCTCAAGGCACCATGATAATGCCAAGATGGAAGCACTGCAGGAAGAACTCAAAGCTTCCCGCTTGCAGATCAATGAGCTCAGTGGTAAAGTCATGCAACTTCAGTATGAAAACAAAATCCTGATGTCCAACATGCAGCGCTATGACCTGGCCTCTCACCTTGGAATCCGGGGTAGTCCCAGAGACAGCGATGCTGAAAGTGATGCAGGGAAGAAAGAAAGCGATGATGATTCTCGTCCCCCGCACCGCAAGAGAGAAGGGCCCATTGGTGGGGAGAGTGACTCAGAGGAGGTCCGCAGCATCCGTTGCTTGACCCCCACTAGATCTTTCTATTCCCCACCAGCGGGATGGCAGAAAAGTTTCACGGACCGGCAACAAATGAAGGACATCCGCTGTGAAGCGGAACGACTGAGCAAGACAATAGACCGCCTGATTTCGGACACCAGCACCATCATAACCGAGGCAAGAATTTTTGTGGCAAATGGGGACCTCTTTAGAATCATGGAGGATGAAGATGATGGCAGTCGGATACGGGAACATGAACTTCTTTACCGGATAAATGCCCAGATGAAGGCATTTAGGAAAGAGCTCCAGGCCTTTATCGACAGACTAGAAGTTCCGAAGTCTTCAGATGATCAAAGTACAGATGAACCTTTGTCAGTGAGTCAGGTAGATTTTTACTTCATAAGCCGGCTAGGTAAAGCCTTTTCAGTCCAGGATGTGGTTCAATCTACATTTTCTAAACGTGCTTATGTGGTAGCGTGAGTACATTATTACATATCTGTGGCTTAATTTTACATCCCCCAACTGTAGTTGGCAATGTGCTCCTAAAATTGGGTCCTAAGAGAGACACAGAGCTGGTTCCACAGGTTAGCATGGTCAGGTAGCTGCTGAAGCTGACACTTCTGGAGTGGGCCAGTTTCCCAAGGCCCATGCTGCTGCTGCTGCTTTGCAGATGACTTCCTTGCCTGCCTGCTCCCTCTTGACCGGAGAGCACAAATGAAGTCAGCAAGAATGAAGAACTACTACTGCTTGATTGCTTGTGTGTTTCCTCTCACACAAGCAAGCAAGTAGGCAGTGGAGGTTCAAAGAGGAAGCAACAGCAGCGGGCTACAAAGACAAGCTAGCCCCATAATGAGGGGGATAGCACGGATAATGCCCTGCCTGAGAACCACCTGGAACTAGCACTAGGATTGCTAGTGCAAAACATTCTTACTTTTGGGGAAAACAAAAACAGGCAAGAACATAAAATATCATTGGTGCAGTGTATAACAGATGAATAAGAGGACACGTACGTAATAGGGAAGGTCAGCCTAAGAGTCTCAAGGAGATTTTTTTTTAAACCATGTATCACATAATTTGTCTCATTCAATTTTCATCTACTCTTTTAAATGATGGCTCTTTTAAATGAATTAGACAAATTTATGGAGGTACAGTTATCCATGGTTGCCTGTCAAGATAACTAGATGAAAGCTCCACATTCAAAGACAACCTATCCCTCAAGCAGAAGATGCAGGAGACACACTACAAAGGACTGTTGCTTATAAGCCTTCTTGGCATTTCCCAAAATGTAGACTAGATGTACTTTCAAGCTGTCTTTGGTAATGTCCTTACAGACATTGCATCCAAAGGAGTAAGTCCAAGACACACCTTGAATACTTGATGAACAACACCATGTGAACAGGCCTTCTACTAAATTGATAGCCCTGTAAGCATAGTTTTACTTCCTAACAGGTAGGCAATATGGTGCTTTCCAGACGTAGTACAATTTCCATAATCCCTGGCTACGGGTTATCCTGGCTAGGGCTGATGGAAGCTCTAGTCCCAAACCTCAGGAGAGGATCAGATGGGCAACCCTTGCTTTACCAGGCTTATATTTAAATATGATCATTGAAAAAATCTTTGCAATCTTTTAAAGTCACTTCCTGCAATGAATACAAGCTGCTCTGGGCCTTCTTATTCTTGGCCATGCCACTACATCTTTACAAGCACCAGAAATGCCATGGTATATTTGATTTATTCTGGACAGTGATTAGATGTTCCAGTCTAGAAGTTACAGTGTACAAAGGCTTCTGCACATATATCAGACTTACTGGATATGTGAAATATAATATGAATGGGTTCACCTACATCCTAGAAGCAGATGAAGTTGCATGACAGTAGAAACCTGTGCTCTAGCTTCTGAAACCCAGTCCTGTATCTCCATGATGGTGCATAAATATGCCCTTCTATGGAACTTAGTGTCATTAGGCATGCAGAGATAGTATTCAGTCTTAATGACCCCTGCAATGTCTGTCTGATATAATTTATGTGCAGACATCATGATAAACTGTGACTCACTGTTGTAGGAACAAACTTATATGAGATGTGGGCTCACATGTTCCCCTCTGTGGGCTCCATCTCCATGGCCAGAAGGACAGGTTTGGAAGCTTTTGCTTCAAGTTTGACAAACCACAGCTTGCAATTAATCTGAATTGCAGTTTTGTTTTTTTTTAAAGTAGCCAAATTCAGCCCATGGATTATGAAACTGGCTTGTTTAACAAACTAAATAATGACATTTTACAGTTTGGAAAACAAACTAAAATGAAAGCAGACACTTTGAGTTCAGAGGAAGGTTCAAGGGAAGATTGGGATTGTGTCTTCATGATAAAGCAAAGTGAACTGATATAAATCAAAGCAATTTAAATCAACAAGAAAATAGATTGATTTAAAAAAAAGGATTTAAATGTTTCCCATTGAAATTGCCATTTATGTCCTGAACAATGGTGCAAATCAGATCACTAAACCATACTAATTTATAACTATTACTATATTACATGTCTAGACCACTCGTAGCCAAAGCTCTCTGGGAAGTTCACAATATTTAGGCCCCTATCCAGATTTCAACCAGGCTGGATCTTGCTTAGCTTCCAAGAGAAGGCGGGATGAGGCCCTTCAAGCTATACAGAAGTCTTATTTACATGCTTATGCTTCATTTTTGCAGCTCTATTTCTCACTGTATATATTTTGCATGCTTTCCTTTCAACCATAGATGCAATGTCCTTATAAAACCCCCTGTACAGAGATTGCTGCAGGACAGTTTGTGGTGAACAGCACAGTCCTATAAATAAGTCCCATCGACAATAAGTTATAAAGGAGTGTGTTGTGGTGGTCAGAACGTTGGGCTGGGGACCTGAGAGATCTGGGCTCTTGTCTCACTCAGACGTGAAGTTCACTAGGTGACTTTGGGCCAGTCACATACTCTCAACCCAACCTACCTCACAGGGTGGTTGTTGAGAGGGTAAAGGGGAGCTATGTAAGCCACCTTGGGTTATTCACAAGAGGGAAGAAAAGCAGAGGAATAATAACAGCAACCATAATAATTGAGCTGAATAGGGTTTGGTCCCAGATAAGTGGGTATAGACCTTAGCATAAGAATACAGGAAGATGCAGACTAGACAATTTTGTCTTCTCTTTTTCTTTCCAGTGTTGCTTCTTTCTGCTTCACTCTGCCTTGACCCAGCCTTACTCCCACAAAAAACAGAGTAGCAAACAAAATCGAAATGCTCATGATTAATAGGTCAAAGCAAGGTTTGATAGTTACTGGGCTTAAAAACCCAATGTAAAATTTTAAATTCCATTTTTTATTTTTTTAAAACATCCAATTTTATCCATTATGTTGTCTTTCTATATTAACTAATGCCTCTGCCTTGTTTGGCCTGACTTTGCCACCATTTAAGCACAGAACAACAATCCTGAAAGCCCAGAACTTTCAAGAAGCAAGAGCTGTTAGTTAGGCTGGACAGAGAGGAAAAACTGAAATAAATGCCCAAGTTTGATTGGTAGGTAACTTCATTTTTATGAGAATATAAATGTAGGTATAGTGTGCTTATGATGAAAATTAATCACAGTCATGTTATTTTGTAAGATAGAGATAAATTCAGTATTTTATTTATAATGTGTTTGTGCTTGTTTGGTTTTTTAAAATCAGTTTAGGGTGCAATACCGTGCATGTTGTCAGAAAAAGTCCTACAACTCCCACGTTACATGTGGAAACGGCATTGCTACCACTGCACATGGTATTGCTGCCGTATGAAGCTAAAGGTTTCATATGAACTGGGGCTAGTTCACAGAGTCACTAGCTGTACTGAGGGACAGTGAGCCTAAATATACTTCCAATATAATTTGTGAGGTGAAGGAAAGGTGTGAATGTTCCATTTCCAAGCCTTTCCCTCCTTAGAAATGGAAGGAGGGTCATGGGAATTGTGTGCAGACAAGTACAGATGTATGCGTATATACCTAAGCTTGCATGTTACATCATATGCACAGAAGGCGCTTATGCAAATTCAAACCCAGCTCACCTCCAAATCAACAGGATTTCCTGCTGGCACTTGCCCAAGTCAGCATAAGGTTATGCTTGACTGGCAAATGGACCTGGCTTGGAATAACCCTTAGTGAAGACTGCAAGTAAAGTTATGTTAGACACATCCTTCCCACGCCAACTGAGTGAATCTACACCTGCTGGCCCCTATAAGCATGGCCCGCTAAGGAAGGGGCCTGCCCACTTCTTTCCCTTTAGAGGGTCTTATCTACAGCAGGAGCAGGGGGTAACCATGTAACTCTGTGCCTTGTGCTGCTTTCCCATTTTCAGACTTTATTAATGACCAAACTATGCTCTAGTTAGGGAAGTCTGCCAACTTGTGACCAAAGATGGTACTGCACAAGTCTTCAAACACATTACATTAATCAAAATTATTTAATGTATTGTTTAGCCCAAACAACCCCAGGGTGCAATGCAAACATTTCTAGACTGCCCTTAGTATTCGTGCCACATTTCAGGTGTCTAGGTGTCAGAGTCTCAGAACAAAGAGACCTTTAAAATTCCCTATGTCAGTAAATCATAGATATGCAAATTTAGCTACTGTAATTGAAATTTTAGAACTGAATAATGAAAGTAAGTTGCCTGAGCTGGCAAAATCAGAAAAGCATGATAACATCTTTACATGTTCAATCCGTTTATACTCAAGCATATAGAGCTTGCTTCAAGGTGAATGTGTACATATCTGTTAATGAGCATTTATTTCTAAGGCAAAATCAGTAACGACATTATTTCTTTTGAGAACCTGCTCCACTGTCTTTCAGAATCTTTGCAAGCCTAGGTCACAAATGCTGATTTTTTCCACTCAAAATGTTTGTTGTTTCATTAATATAGCATTATCTTGTCTTTGTATTTACCTTCCCAGATGTTCCAGCCTATCATTTTACTTATTCTCATCCTTGTATTATTTTCATCCCTTTCTTACACAACAATATTTAAACTTGTCTTCCTTTTCACACTGTTCTTTGTGCTGTAGACCTTTTCATCATTTTACCATTCATTGTAGCTTATTTTCAGTTTGTTTTATTTTGTCCATCATCCCAAGATAAGAAATTCAAGAACTATAGTTTCCATAGTAAGCACTGCTGTAAAAACACTGAAGACTAGCTGCTTGAAAGAAGGAAAACCAACTACCCATATACCACCAAATACATATCACAAAGGAAGCGAAAACAAAGAGATCTCCACAACTGAATTTTAATTCTGCTCGTCAACAAAGCTAGGTAAGCTATGAAAAAGATCTTTATTGTTTTTATATTAACCACCCACATTTTTCTTCCCCCTCTTGTCTGTTTAAAGGAATTTTGCAATACAAATTTTAGGATGAAAAAGTTGTACTAGCTGATATTTTACAAAATGTAGAACTATTTCATTTTTCCTGCCAGAATGTTTTTATTACAGTCACATGCTAACTAAAACCCACTGCAGTTTGTCTTGTGCATGCTTGTATGTAGTGTATTTATTTTCTATAGGTAAGAAAAAGCAAATGTGTTCAGGACAGGGACTGTGGATTTTAAAATAATTCTGCTTCTGACTGAAGTCTTCTTTAGCAGTTGGTGCCACCTAATGCTCGCATAATGGAACATAGAAAAAGAAAACCGGGAGAAAACCCCTGGGAAAATCTGTAAAAGAGTTGATCATAATCCCTCAAACAATTTGAAGGTAGAATTTGAAGGCAGAAGGTAGAAGACTCTGTAAAGTGGCAGGTTAAAAGTTTCATGTAAAGAAATTTGGAATAGTTTTAATGTCTTTATAGCAAATGAAGATTTGGGTTAGGCTTATCAGAAAGGTTTAAAATCTCAAATGCAGGCCTAGCCTTTATTGGCTGAAGCTGTGATAAGCTAGAAAAACTATGCAAGGTTTTATCTGCTTTGCCAGCTCATTCCTCATCAGTTATTTTCCAGTATTCTTTAAGCCTCCTATCTATATCTCACATCTGTGTCTAGGCCTTCTTCATTTTGCTTAGAAATTTTACTGCGGTTCGTTCTCAGTGATTCTGAACTTCAGGATTGCAGGCCAAATCCAATCCAGCTGGGGGTTGACTCTGTTTCAGTTTACCTTATCTGGCTATCTTGTTGTAATCAGAGCTATAAAGTCTTCAAGCTTACCTGTCATTCGGAGAGATAAAAACACTTTCAAAGACAATTTATAAGCATCTAAATGAGATAAAGTGGTCATTCCCTGGGAGTCCAGTTAACTGAGAGAAGTTGTTGAAATGTGTTTTGTCTGAACACAGTTATACCAACAAGCTATGGCTTGTTAACCAGGACCAACCCCTGGAGAGAACCTATAGTTTGTTCTTCGGTTTTGAATTATTTACTGTTTGCCATGGTTTATTATCTTAGCTGGGTTCAGATAGCATGATAACCCTGTAACAACCAGTGGTTCAGTGCTAACTCACACTCAAGCCATACTCAGTGGGTTATCTGAAGCTAGTCGCTGGCAGTAAGAGTGGGTATTTTGACCTTGCTTGCTTTGGCTACACCCATTCCTGGAATACAACTCTTGCGAAGGTCTCCTAAAGTAAATTTGGTCCTTGGGTGTAATTTCCTGCTCTAAAAAACAGTAAAGGTAAAGGTTTACCCCACACATGTGTGCTAATCATGTCTGACTCGAGGGGCGGTGCTCAGCTCCATTTCTAAGCCAAAGAGCCAGCGTCGTCCAGAGGCGCTTCTGTGGTCATGTGGCTGGCATGACGAGATGCTTTTGTGCACGAAATGCTGTTACCTTCCCACCAAAGTGGTACCTATTTATCTTCTTGAATTTGCATGCCTTTGACTGCTAGGTTGGCAGAAGCTGGAGCAAGTAACAGGAGCTCACTCAGTTACGTGGCACTAGGGATTTAAACCGCTGAACTGCCAACCGTCCAGTCAACAAGCTCAGCATCTTACTGAGCCACCAGGCCCCTAAATAACAGTACAGAAACATTATGTTCCTTAGCACCTGATTACCCTCTTCAGACATCCCTGGTATATTGACAAGAGATAATCTGGCCCAAGACATTCACTGAATGCCTTGACATCAGACAGATCACTGACTAATAAATCCCTTAATCGTTTTTTTCCTGCAAGATTGCTTGGCAACTGTTTTTGCCCAGATTGTACTTTTGGGATTTGTAATCTCTCAGTTAAAAAAAATAGAATTCCTTCTGGCCAAAGCTTGTCGTATAAATTCTTAGTGCTGGATTTTTATTACTATTTTTGCTATATTTTTCATCATCCCCTTTGGGGAGAAAAATTCATTTTCGGAGTCACTGACTCAAACCCATATTAAAAATTAATGATAGAACTGTGATGGTAATAAGATGGTAATTCTAGGTGAGTTTTGCCCCTATCATAAAGATGCAATTAAGTATAGAGGTCTAGATTCTTGCTTCCACCCACAGAGTGTCAGGGCTTACAATCATGCATCCTGCTACAACTCTTATCAATCCAGACCCTTGTGGGTAGTTTTAGGGTGAAACAACCAGCTTAGTCTTATATGCTGAACTTGCTTTTGTCAAAGGGCTAGAAACACCTGCTGCAGTTCCACCTTTGTTACCAAGTGATAAATCAGATCTGAAAAGTGGTGCCTTGATTATTCATACTGTTTTTTCTGATGTTCGTCCATCATTTTCGATGAGGACCTTGACATCTAACGGGTTGTGAGCTGTCCATGGTGTGTCCACAGGTGGCTGATAAGGCCAATATGGGCACGGAGTGTTCTGACACATGTCGGGCAGACATGTGTAGGCACCACTGTTGCAACATTTGCAGCTCTGGCTTCTCTTGTGCTGTGGTTGTCCTTCTGGCTTCAGATGTTTGGCAGCCTTGGTGGACAGCGTGTGCCATGTCGATCGGTCTTGTGCCAGGGTCTCCCAGGAAGTGGTGTCGATAACCAGGAACTTGAGAGAGGCTTTCAGCATGTCTTTGTATCACTTCTTTTGTCCCCCATGTGATTGCTTTCCGTGAGACAGCTCACCATAGAAGAGCTGTTTGGGGATGCGGTGGTCTGGCATCCTTGCAACATGGCCTGCCCAGTGTGTCTGGGCTTTCATCAGCAGGGTGTGAACTGACGGCAGGCCTGCTCTGGAGAGGACTTCTGTGTCTGGCACCTTGTCCTTCCACTGGAACCTCAAAAGTCTGCGGAGGCAAGTCGTGTGGAAGTGGTTCAGTTACCTAGCGTGCCTCCTGTATACAGTCCAAGTCTCACTGGCATACATCAGCGTAGTTAGCACTACTGCTCGGTAGACTTTAAGCTTTGTAGGAAGGCTTATTCCACGGCGGTCCCACACTTTGGTCAGCAGTCTGCCAAATGCAGAGCTTGCCTTGGCGATTCTGCAGTTGACCTCGATGTCAATTGTCACTGCGTGGGGAAGGGTGCTGCCAAGGTATGTAAATTGGTCCACTGCTTGCAGCTTTTGTCCCTTCACTGTGATGGTGGGCTCTCGGTGTTGGGCTTTCGGAGCTGGCTGATGCATCGCTTTGGTTTTCTTTGTGTTGATGAGGAGCCAAAGTTGTCACATGCTGCTGCGAATTTGTTCATGCTGGCTTGCATTTCCTGCTCTGATCCAGCATTCAGGGCACAGTCAGCAAAAAGGAGGTCTCGTAGCACAGTCTCCTTTATCTTGGTGACTCTTTTTTCTAATAACATAATAAAGAAAGTGTGGACAGGAGGCTATAACAGGGAAGGTAACCCTCCTGCCTCCCATGCTTACAATGGAATCGTATGTACTTCCAAGTCAAGGTGTTTTGGAGCTCAAACAACCCCGTTTTATTCATTGGGTCAGGATGCTGCTGTTAGTTATTGAGTTTCAGAGATGGAACTGCATCTGCTCAAAATATTTCTTTTTGATCAGGATTAGCCATTGTAAAAGATGGTGAAGTTTTCTCTAACATATCAAGAATGTAGATCAGATTGTAAAGCAACTATAGTGTGATGGAGAAAGAAGAAAACTTTTACTTGTGTGGTACACATGGCTAGCTAAAGTGGGGAACACAAGACCATTAACTCCAGGGCCTAAAGCATCCAGCTGTATCATTAGTGACAGGTCCTAGTCCCATTTTCAAGACTGTATCTCATGTTAGTCTAGCTTAAGTTTCATTCATTACAATGGGTTTATTCAAAGTAGGAGGGTGATCTCATCTTTTCAGGCATAGCTTCATCTGGTCTAGCTTATCTGTGCACACCTTCTGTTGTAAAGATTAAACCCCAGTGCTTGCTTTGCACATGAAGAACCAGCTCCTTGAGTTTGACCTAAGTAGGTCTGGGCTTCACCAGTACCTGTGTATCTTGGACTGCACTGAGGAAGAAATGGGAATAGTGTTTTTAAGGTAGCCCTATTCAGGCATTTGCCTGAATATCTGAGAGCTTAAAGGGGGTAGAAGAATGCGGAAAGTGCATGCTGGTCCCATCCACTCTGACTCCTGGTGTCCAAGCTTTCCCCCTTCAGTTCAGACCATGCCATCCTGAATCAGGAAGGACTGGAAGGGAGTTCTCCTACTCACATTTGCCTGCATGCAAGTAGAACTTCCCATGCGGTTGGGAGCCCTCATAAGTCAAGCTCCACAACCGTGTAGAAGCTCTACTTTCATTCAAGTGAATTTAAGTAGACTTCTTGTTTAGACCTTGCTGATGCATCATGACAAAGTGTGAAATGGCGGAGGACAGGTAGGGCGAACATGCAAGGACCTGTTGCTCTACCCGTTTCACATTGTCCCACATTCAGGTGAATGCCTGAACAGGACTAGTAAATGCCTGTAGTCCTGGCACACTCTTCCTAGCCAGACCAGCATCATGTGTCTACTCCTGTCCTTCCTGCCCCGAGGAACAGCAGAATCAGTCCCCACAGCAACACAGTCTGCTGTAGCTGCTTGCCCATCCTGTTGTTTAGGCCCTGCCCAAAACACACAGCTAGTTGGTTGGACTGCCTTTCGTGCATGGCTGGATGCAGGAGATGAGGGACTGACATGGTAAATGCTTTTCACAAGCATGGCATAGACCCCAGGAAGAAGCTGATCCAGCAGGGAGCCGACCTGGATTACGAGAGTCTCCACAAAGCCTTTGTACATATATACTTTAGACTATGAGTTGAAGTTTTGTGCTGGAATCCTCACAATGGGCTAAAACCTGCCTGTCACCAGCTAGTTTGTGAGGCCTCACAGTCTGTGTAGAATTTCTGGGAAATTGAGGAATGCACATGTTTCCAGTTGCCACGATCCAAGAACTTCTACTGCAGACAGTGGAAGTGCCTATTATGAGACCAGATGTGGGAGAGACAATGGCAGCTGGTGGAGAAAAGGACTATGTGACCCACCTCACCTTCCCCAGTCCACAATATGGTTAAAGGTACTGGCTGAAATCTAGGAGCTTCCAGTACACACACTATGGTGACTTGCATGGGGGACATCTGTCAGGTAAGGGACCAGAGTGGCTCTAACATATTGAAGAGAGGTGGGAAGATGTTGAGAAAGTAGCAGAGAAACTCCCTCAAGGGAGAGTCAGAATGGACAGGGTGGTGAAAATGGGTTGGGACCTGAACCAGAATTGGTTCCTTGTCTGTTTGCTTGCTCAGTGCACTACCTGGGTGGCAGTAGTAGAGGCTTTAAAAACTTTTACTTGCATGGCAGTATATGGATGCAGATATAGATGATAGATACATAGATGCTAGACAGACAGACAAGAGAGAGAGAGAGTTGGCTGGAGAAGATGTGACTCTGAGATGGCAATATTTTCACAGCCTCTGTGATCTCCCACCTTGCATGCAGACCAGTTCCTGGCCTTGCAGATGATACAGGTATTACTGAATGATCTGCCTTACACACATTTGCTTCTAGAGTCAGGGAAAATCCACTGAACATGTGCAAACTGCTTTCATGCACCAGTGAATTATAAATGGATGTCCTTTGCTGTTACTGTAATATTTATGAGATGCTGCTAGAGGCTTGCTTAGACTTCAGAATCATGTAGAAAAGCTTTTTGTGGTTTGAATTGGATTACTACCAACTATGTAGAATGGCTAATGGCTGAGGCTGTTAATTCAGCTTCAACCGACTTGAGTCACTACATTCAACCCCCTCAGAGAGACATAATCTCTGAAGAGAAAACATAGCTCACAACATCTATGGTGCCAGAGAAGAGTCATTCATATTTTGCTGTCCATTCATGTACCACTGACTGCTTTCCTTGCTCCTTTTATCCTGTCCACATTGGCACAGAAGTGGCGGAGGAGAAGAGGTGCAGCATGGGCCTAAAAAAGCATGTGGCAAATGCTGTCAGGGATTTCAGTCAGAGTCCCACACTGGATGTGGGAGCACAAAGCAATGACCCAGCTAACACCAGGGACTCTTGGCTATTGTGCAGGTGCTGTTTTGTGAAATCTGCACTAGGTAGCATTGGCTCAGCCATCTTCCTCTGATCTTACTTGTTCTGGTCACAGACATAAAAGCATAAAAGGCAGGGTATATGACTGAAACCTTCCATTAAGATTCTGCAACAGTGCCTCCCTCTGCCCCACACAAGGGCATCTTCCCTGAGCTTATGCACCTCCACAGTAATCACTGTGGAGCAGGGGTGTGGAACTTCAGGCCTGGGGGGCAAATGTGGTACACCTGAGGCTCCAGCCTGGCCCTCTGAGTTTCTTTCAATGCCATGCCCACTTTCCCTGCTTCAACAGCTTAAGGAGAGATGCACCACTAAACCAGATTGCAGGTCATTCCTGCAGAGCTACTGCAAGCCAAGTATCTGGCAGTTTGAAGGCTCCTTTTCAAGGACAGCAGGGTTTCCTTCCTCGGAAAATATTTGTGCACAGAGCTCTTCATTACAGATTTAGTAAGACAACAGTCTGGTGACATTTGTCACCAACACTTTGGGATCAGAGCGGAAAAAAAGCCTGCGATGCAGAAATATATCCAGACATTGAAAAATAGAAAAATTGCCACAAACAGTACCTGAATGTGTCATAAAAATAAAGAAAGATGAACTTTATCTGACCTTCAGGAGTTGTTTACAACATGTGCAGAGCCCAAAGAACATCACACTCCAGTTCCTTTTCCCTTGGCTTGGAGCAGACTGGATTAGCTTTATGCTGCTGCCATGACAAGGGAAAGCAAAAGGCTGGATTTCTCTCTGTGCATAGGTACAAAACGGTCACCAGCAAATGCTGTGAGTGCTGGAAATAAACATACGTTCTGACCAGGCACGTCCTGAACACTGTGCACAATAGGAGGGATGCTTGAAAGCTTCAGAACAGCTCAGTTTTCCCCCCAGTTTGAACTCTGAATTTACAAACTGGAGCAGAAATGGAGATGAGGATTAATCCTGATGGCTCTTAAATCTGCACTGAGAGAGCTTCCCCCTTTCTACCATTCCTAGCATAATACAGCATGTTCAGAAGGTAGGATTCTGTGCAACGAAATAGGTTTCTCGGATCCCCAAGATCCTGATGGTAACTCCCTTACCTGCACTGGTGTAGTAGTTGAGGAGAACTGAGTCAGCGGTGGATATACTGGTTTGCACAGATAGCAAACATTACTATTGGATATAATAACCATTTTCTCTGCTGCTACAGATTTTGTTTAGTGAGGGTAGTCTTTCAGAGCTATTCAGTATAAGCTATATATTTGCCAGCTTATGTTGCAAAGTACTCAATTCAACACCTAGTATGTCTAGGTAAAATTTGGAAGTAGATACCAAATGCTTCAGTGGAAATTCAGGACATTTGTAATCTTCATGACTAGAAAGCAGAAGCAACTAGCATGTCATAAACCAGAAAAGGCTTTAATGTGATCTGGGAAAAATCCCTTTCTCCGTATGGCCTGTAACCCCTTAACTCTACATCCCTGATGTTCAGAGCTGAGGATAGAACCCTTTCCATGCTAGTTGCCCATGTTCAGGGCTTCTTTTTATTTTCATTTTTAATTGTTTTTTAAAATGTAGAATGCAATTAAAAGAAAAACATACAGCATTAAATATGCATTTAACATGAAACATAAAGAAATGCTGCATCCTGCCACTGGGACTATTGGAGGCATGTTAAAAGTTCTTTAAAAAAAAAAATCAAAAATCTCCATCCCCTTTCCAAAATTGCTGTGACTCCTGTGAAAGTTCAAATCCTTTTTAATACACAATAAATGAACCCAAATATCAAAATTATCAGGGCCTTTTTTTAATGGATGAAAAGTCAATGGCAGAAGATGCCACCCCAAGCCTAAAGAAGTCCAGTTCCCAAATAGGTTGACATTTTCATCTTCTGTTTATGAGAAGAAGGTCTTCACTTGTAATAATACCATCATGGCATAAGCTAATTCATTGCCTTCTAACTTCTTGTAGTCCCAAATGCAGGTCAAACATTTGCCTTTTCAAACTAAATGTACCAAGAAATTTATGAGGAAGAGGGCTTGGGCGCTTTGCTAGTAAATCCTTAGGAAACTCTGCCAGTGCCTGGAGAAAGCCATCATGACTAACTAGAACTGAACCAGCATATATATACCCAGTTGTTTCATCTGCAAAGTGGCTGAACTGTGTGCTCATAAACAATTCAGCACGGTCTATCTGAGTTCCAGCCAAGATACATAATAGGTTTGTACTCTGCAGTGGACTTCTGCCAGAGCAGGGCAGAAAGAGGAGTGAGCAAGGCGACTTGTAGGTGGGTCCCCCCACCCACAATCTCACCTTTTGGCATCATTGTTGGTCACAGTGCAGCATGGCATGGTCCTCTGTGGAATGGGTGAATATCAATTCCAGCTTCAATCCCTCTCTGAAGCATCTTCTGTCAAATTACTGTGGGTACCATGCCAGTAGCAATGTTCCAGATGAATATGTAAGACAAGACAACGCTCAATGAGATAGGTTCCATTTGTTAAAGGAGCAGCAACAGGCAAACCCTATTTCTTGATTAAATGAAAGCAGAATAAGTGATCTGAAATTTCATATGGCTCTTGCCCTACACTGCCAGTGTTCTTCAGGAGGCTACTATTGGTCTGACTAGGCTTCCTTCAGTGCCCTCTTTTTGCTTGGAATTCAGGGGTGACCGAAAGGCTGAATCCCTACTTTGTAGCATAAAGACCCAGCAGCAACCTTGAGTCCTGACTATATTTATACACACGGTGCTAAGACCCTGTTTAAAAAGTTTGGAAAGCTACTGTACTGAATCACATCCTTATACAAGAAAGAGCAATTGCTGGAGACTGGTTTGATTTGGTTTGGTTTTTACAAGTTATTATTTTTACAAGTTATTTTTGGATTTTTTTTCCAAAAAAACAGGCAATAAACAAGCAAATAAATAAGACACCTATTTCAGTTTATTATGGGCCTTGCACTTAATAATCTAATAGGGGAAACATGTTGTCCAGTTCATGTTGTGCAATGTATTGCAAGCTACCTCATCTGAAAAGGTTTCTCCTGAGTTGACCAGGGGAGCTGATGGACACAGGAAAGTTATATCCATCTTGGCTGATTCAATAAATAACTTCCAGATCTCATTAAAATGTTCTCACCTTGCTTGGCCACTTTGTCTCCCATGTGTGGGATAAAATTAATGTCCTCATCTTTATGGAGCCAAGCAGATTTTTCCTCTACTTATATTTAGTCAGTTTGGTACCTACTTTCCACCGGGAAGGAGCATGTGTGTAGCACCATATCTGGATCCCTAACAAGTTGGACAACTGATTTACTGTAAAAATGAGAAGGTAATTTTAATGTATATTCTGAGCCAGTCATTTTCAGTAGATTCCAAAATGCTGAGAAACATTTACTATGGGTGTTATATACTAAACATTCCCACTCTCTAAGTGCTCTCTTATTACTAGGGATGTGTGAAGAGTTAGTTCGAAGGGTGAAACCTTACAAATTTCCCCAGCTCAATCTTCTAGCGTCCACACTGGTTTCAACTCAGTCTCACATGAGTCAAGCCAGCATGTGATGCGGATTTCAGCTTTTAAAATAGGCTACAATGTTGTGACTTTATTATTACTGTTTTAAAGCTCAGGGAAACTGTGGGCATTTGTGGACATCTCAGAGTTGTGCAGATTGGAGACTTTCATATGCCTGACCCTAATCAAGCCAGCTGCCCCAGCCCCAAAATCTTTTTTTGCTGCTGAAAACAAACAAACCCACCAGACGTAGGTTATAGTAATCATAAACAATAAATAGTATTTGTCAGAACCAATACATTACAGGAAAAAATACACAGTATTGTTGGAAAGAAATTGGTCTACAAACAATGACCCTATTTGTTCTAGTCATGGGTGCTGAAAAATAAAAACATGAAAATAATTAAAATATACCAATTTGCAAGTCATGTAGCTCTACCAGAACAATATTGTTAGGAAGCCAACTAGATGAAATGTACAATGACATTTAGAAGGGAAACAAGGGAATATGGAGAACTAACCATGAACCAGGGTGAGGATGAAACTGACAAGGCTATTTACCAAAAGTATATACTGCACCTGGGGCTATTTCAATATTAAAAATAGCATAGACACATTTATGCACACCTCAAGATTCAGATCCCATTGTGTTGTGCAAATCAGCAGATCTAGGTCCTCAGTGTGTGCAACTGTTTCACACACATTTTTGGAAATGGCTTCTATATTACAGCCTGTTTCTCAGCACCAGACTGGGAATACTGTGGATGGTGGTGAGACTCGAAAGGATTTTTGCAATGTTACACATCTCTAATGGCCAATCAAAATGACCAGTTCCTTTGTCTTAAGGCAGATAGCAGTTATTTAAAAAAATAAATGCAGATTAGAATTATTTTATTAAAAACCTGATTTTCAAACTGTTTTCTGGGGAATTCTGAGATCAGCAGAAGCTTGTTAAGAGCTCCTGACTGAAAATATTAGTCATGGCAGGAAAGTTTGCCAAAAGATCACAGTGTATGGTTCCAGGGTGAGTTCCAATAGACTTCATCAGGGGTCATATGACAATATGATCCAGAATGCACTGCAGGGTTCAGGGATTTCCGGACAGGTGAAAAGGGATCCCATTGTAGAAACCAATGTGTAAAATGATCCCTAGCCAAAGGCAAACTGTTTTTATTAAAAGACTGCCTAACCATTCCTGGTCAATATAATCTTTGCTTTAAAAAGATGATTCACAACACGTTCTGTGATGGTCCAAATTACAGAAAGCCTTTTAGACTCTCAATGCAGTCACTGGAAATGCCTCCCTACTTGTCTTATTGTATTGTTACTTGAGGTTGGAGGGCACTACCAAAAAAAAAAGTTCATGTTCAAGGATAAAATCTTCCCTGGATGGTCTTTTCTATCTGTGGAAACACCCTGCACTGCTTTGAACCCAGCTCTACTGAAAATTCTCCACAGCAGAAGTCCATCCTGAGCTTCTGAGAGGCTGGGAGGGACCACACACCTGCAAGAGAAAGGCTAAATGTGGTTAATGGGGTGGGCTAGAAATCCAATAAATAAATACTAAATAAATGTGTGACACCCCTGCACCCACCCCCAAGCCTTGCTGTGTCCATGTTGCCTCTTTGCTCCAGCAATGCCTGAATAGGGCTCCTACATTCATTTACTGTTTATCCCAGGAGCAATAAAGTACAGAGGGGCCGAGCTCTTTATGCCTTATGAATTGAATCTAGTGCCTCATATTGTGCTGATACAGCTGGCAATAAGGAGCCAGCAGAGACTTGGAATCCTGTCCTTCTGTGCTCCAACTGACCCCCACCGCCCACCCATCCGAAGGCAGGGTCAGTGCATTCCTCTGCAGCTGCAGCTGTTGAACAGTCTTCCCAGGCACCCACACATACAATTCAAGACACTTCAATAATCACGAGGATAGTTGGGCTTGATGTTCTCATTCTCCTTTAGTCTTTGGGCCAGATGGAGTTCGATAACAGTTGTCAAGTTCACTTCGGCAAAGAAAGAAGCTTTGTGAGTTTGGTGTGTGTGTTTGTTTTTCTCTCTGTGTGTGTTGCTCTTTGACCTATGACTGACTAACCTATTATTTTGAAGGAAAAGGGGAAAATACAAAATCTGTGGAGGAAGTTTGCTATTATAACTATACTTCTGAAAATTATATATGTATGCTCCTTCAAAAGTATGCCTTTTTAGAACTGCCTTTTAGAAAAGAAATCTGAAACTGGCTATTGTCATAGCTCTAGTATTTACACAGGCTGTTTTGGCATGGTTTAAAACTGGGCTCCACTATAAAACCTAAAAGAGTCCTGGACATGGAAGCTGTTTACATAAAATATGAGAAGATATAAAGTTACACAGCTGGGGATTGGAAGAGACTTTAAACCCATCCTCTGTGTGCTGACGTCACATGGAAACCAGCTGCTGGGATGATGCTAAACGGAACTGTTTTTCAGTTGGCAAGAAGTTGCAAAGTTGATCTAACAGAGTTCCAAAGGCTGTTGTGGCAGAGAAGTTGATGCCTTTCCTTTCTTTGAAGAATCAATATTTCCCGTATAGGAAGTCCTTAACTGTTTTTGCTGCTGCTTTATGCTTGTACTAATTTAACTTGCAAAGGGATCCTTCTGCCATAAAAGGTAGGCTTATAGTTCATTTCGTTTTAATGAGAATATTTTCAGAAAGAGGTGCTATGTATTCAAAGGCATCTTTAGAGATCTAATTTTCTTCTGATTGGTATGGAGGTCAGAACTCATCTTCATACAACATGGATTATTTATAGAAAGCTTGAGTGAACTTTTCCTAGACAATGACTGAGATACTTGACAGCCCGTCTTTTTATGCATTTGATTCTTTGACTGTCTCTGCATGACAGTGGCTTGGATGTGCATGCATGATGGCACAGATGCCTGCTGCTGGTGTGATCCAAACCGTTTTGCAGCATGTATTCAAAACCTGGCACAGCTGAGTGAGTTGCCTGTAAATCATCAGAAGGCTATGCCTGTCTCAGAGCTGCCTTGTGTGTCCACTTTTGTTCATCTCCCTCAACACGTAACACCTCCTTGGCTGATGTCACTTGCTTGTTATTTTGAGTAGCTGCTTTTCTTACCCAAGAAAGGTATTTATTTCAAACTATGTGAGATTTTATGTATATTTGTGTAAAGAGAGAGTGGAATAAATGCAGAGTATAATGCTATGTGGCATTTTTAAAAGCAAGCTTGTTGTTTCAGGAAAGGGAGGGAGAGGAAAGTGCAACTGATATGCCTGACATTGATTGTTTGCATGAAGTTTAGTGCTGTATTGAGCTTCTGACCTTGTCTAGGACATACTGCAAAGTGTCAGGACAGCCAAAGCAAAAATGTCCTGCTGTTGCCCAAAGGAAATAAAAACCATGTTGCATTGTGGCTGATGGTCGCTGACTTGCAAAAGGAAAACTTCCCTATTTGCAGACAGAAGTAATTTATTAATGCATGCAGTGTGTCTCTGACCATATGCGTACAAAGTAGAAATAAATCTAGTCTCCCAGCTAGGAAGGCTTAGTCGGGAAGAGATAGAGATAAGGAGAGTGTCTGAAATCTCTAAGGAATTTGCCTGTCATAATACCAATTGGACCATTTGGGTCAAAATTAAATGGTGATCCACAGAATCAATTGACTAGAAAATGTGGCAAAAGCATAAGCAGCACAAATGAAAGCACATATTCTTGAGAGAGTTTTAATGTTGCCCAGTTGGGCCATCTGCATAAGCTTCACTGAGTTGTACTTAATGGTGTTACTAGGCGTAGAATACTTTGTCATACTTTGCTATAGAATATTTTACTTTGAAGTGTGCTTCAAATGGAATAATTTCCAAATGTGCTTTATAGTCTTTGTTGAGATCATGCTTGCAATGACCCTGTGGATAAGGTCACTGCTGCCCCCATTTTATAGGAGCCCACAAAGTGACTTGCTGCAGAATGCATCCAGGGAAGGAACGGGACTTGGATCCAGTTTTTCTGGCTCCAGTTCAAGTCTCTTAACTACTTGGCCACGTTGCATGCATTGTATGACAATGTGATTGGTATGTGCTAGGAGCATTTGGGTGAGGAGGAACCCATCACAGCTCAAGAACTTGAGTTATGTAATGCTCACCTCCCTTCCAGATATCCTATTCTACACCATGTGTAATGTCTAATGTCTCCCAGTATGCTCTTCCAGAAATTGATTGCACTGGGACTGCCTCCAGCATGGTTTCAGTCTGGTGGGACTAAGTACTGCAAAGGCTGATATAAGCAACCAAGTAATAAATTTAGGAATACTCTGTGCTCTTTTGCGGGGGGTGGGGTTTAACATGCTGAGCTGCTCTGTAAATGTATGCATTACAGCTTAAAAGAAAAATCGATACACATTATGGTGGAATGTATTCATGCTTGTCTTGTAATATTTATCTTTTACATTCCTCACTGAATTATATTAGAGAGCTTTCTGCATCATCCCTTTTCATAGGGCTGTGCAAAATGAATTATGTTTATGTTACCCTCATCAGCCTGTTACCCTTCACATGTTTTGGAGCACAACTCCCATCCTCCCAGAGCACTGGCCATGCTGGCTGTGACTGATAGGAGTTGTAGTCAAAAACACTTGGAGAGCATCAGGTTGCAGAAGACTGCTTTATGCCAAGCAAGTCTGATGAACAATGGGAGGACTTATTTGAATTGCTCAGAAATCTGTTCCAAGCAGTCTTCTCAAATGTAAATGTAACACTCTCCCATAATACTTTGCAACAAGAAAAGGTAAATGTAAATCTAAGTATTGCACGTTATTGTAAACCTTTAAAATATTGAAATGGCTTCTTATGCTCTATTTCAATGGCATTTGGATGGCAAAAGAGCTTTTGGTGCAGTGGAAACTTTAAGAAGTTTGTTTTTGAGAAATAGTCACTTTAGTCCCTGGCACTGAGTTAGAACTTTGGCCTTAGAAACAATGGAAGCTTCATCTGCTGGCTGCGTGTTGCACGAAGCCAAGAATTTTGCTTAAACAATCATTCCCTCCTGGCCTCCCTTTTGAAGAACCCTGTTCTGCCTTTAAACAGCTCTGCTACTTGCAGTGACCCTGAATTGTAATAAACCAGTCCTAAATATTTCTGTGCAGGTATAAACAGATAAAGACTTTGCTGGACCCCAGTTCAGTTTTGGAAAGTGCTTGAAGCCATGTTGAGAGAGGAGGTGGGAAAACACCAAACTCCTTGGGGCTTCACAGTCTAGTGACAGTTCTGGGTGAGATCTGGAAAGTGAACAGGCAGGATGCTGCATTGCACAGGTAAGTCATTCCCCAGCATTCGTTTAGTTTTGGAAAGAGTGGAAGGAGTTCAACTGCTCATTTATTGGTTGGTTGCATTTTAAAGACTTCCATCCTGCATACTTTCCCAAAAGATAGCTTCCAACACAAGATCACATAGTATTTCAAAACTATGGATCTAGGCCCAGCAAATAAATCTGCAGACAAAAGAGCACCTTTTGCCAGTGGGTGGGTTTGCTGTAGTGAAGCTTTTCCACTAACTGAACTGGCAGGTGGGTGGAAAGGCAAACCCACACCCACTGTCCCCTATTCCCTCCCCTGCAAAGAAAACCTGTTCCAGAGGGTCAAGGAATTTTTAAGAACAGAGCGGTGGGCAGCACTGTGGGCTGCAGAGGGAGAAGGAAATCTGTGAAAATTACTTCTCTCCTTTTCTGCTGGAATGTTTTGAATGGAATTGAAATAAAAATAATGAACTGAAATAAAATAAAATCTCTGGATCCAACCTATTTGAATTTTTATGCATGTACCATAAAGAGTTTCATTTATGAAACCTGCATTTGTATCAAATAAATCAGAAAATAGTAGCGAAAGAGTTATATTGATTAGTTTACTCCAAAAGCACAGAACAGTCTTTTTCAGTTGGTTGTGCTCTCCAGATGTGCTGGACTCCAGTGTCCATCAGGCAGGGGCTGAGGAATGTTGGGAGATGTAGTCCAACTCATCTGGAAGGCACCAGGTTGGACAAGACTGGCATAGAGAATAAGGGACATCATACAGGAGACAATGAGCAAACATACAATTGGACATGGACTATTAATAGTGGTGCTAAAATAACCTCTTGAGTGAAAGAAATATTGTGAATTGTCCACTCAGATGGAATCCGCTTCCAGATCTAAATATTCTTTTTCTAGTTTGGGTTCCAACCTTAAAATCAGATTGTCTGCTTGCTTATCAAAATTTCACAACTTCATCAGGAGCTGTGAAATTTTGCTAAAATGAATCTCCTTCAGCCAAGAAAGAAAACACCAGTTCAAGGTGATGTTTCCTCAGTCACCCACTCCCACAAGATCAATATATGGCTGGCGGATGCAGGGTTTCTTTGCTTTCGTCTCGTGAGCCTTAGTTGAAGTGATGCAGCCGAGACAGAGGGTTGCCAGTTCAGTGACAGTCAGGCAGAAATCAAGAGAAACAGAAAGGAAGTGAGAGATGTTCTCTTTTGGTAGTGATACAGATTTTTGTACCTGAAGCTGCTTGTAGAAGGATGGTTTCCTTTAGTCTTGAGGAGCTGAAGGAAGAATTCTCCTGGCGCTGGCCGTGATGTCCTAGCCAGACCATTCCTCCTCCCATGGTACAGCAAGTGTAATAAAAGAGATATGAACATCTTTCAGCATCAGGACTGAATTGCATTTGGGAGAATCTCAAGAGCCTCATTTGAAATGGGATGGGGCCAAAGATGGTGGGGCCAAAGTACCAAAAACACGAGCATATTTTGGCCTAAAGCTCCCACTGCCAGTGATAAGCCTTAGAAGAGGCATTTTAACCCTTTTGAATGGGATAAAGGTAAATGTTTGCCCATAATATTAAGTCCAACTCTGGGGGGGGGGGGGTGTTCACCTGTGTTTCTCAGCTGAGGAAGCCAGCCTTTGTCCGCAGTTTCCATGCTCATGTGGCCACATGACTAAACACTGAGGCACATGGGACACTGTTACCTCTTCACTGAAGGGGTACCTATTTATCTACTTGCATTTGCATGCTTTCGAACTGCTAGGTTGGCAGGAGCTGGGACAAAGCCAGGGAGTTCACTCCATTGTTTGGATTCAAACTGCCAACCATTCAATCGACAAGCCCAGAGACTGAGCAATTTAAATCACTGCAGCACCCACATCCTTAGAATGGGGAGGGGTCTGCAAAAGCCAGGAGGCCATTGGTGAGAGTACATGAAACCACTGGGGGCATGGCCAGGTGAAAGGGGGGGCAATTCACCCATGGAGCACAGGGAGCAGCTGGGTTCACTCACTAGCTCCACTCCAGCTCAATGCATTCCATAGACCTTGTGAAGAGATCCCAGCTCTGTCCACACATTCTTTGCCTGTAGGGTCTGTTTGCTTAGCCTATTCTAGGTCAGGCTGGGCTTCTGGGTGTGATCCTAACGCCATCCTCCAATGAATTTATTGTGCATGTTGCATGAACAGGACCGTGTGTGCCATCATCTTTATCACGGGAATCCTGTGCATGGAATGAGCTGCAGTGGTGGCACTCCTGGCTTCCACCACACCTCACGCCGTGTGTCTTAGTCAACTGTCCTTTTTTGCCTGTCTAGATCAAGTCCCAGGGTAGGGGAGCTGATAGGAATTGGCCTCAGCCTCCTCCTACCTGCCTCCAACATGCCCTCATTTGCCCAAGGCCCAGAACCCAGAATTAGCATGATCTTGGAGCTAGGAGTCCAGACAATGTCAGGAAGCCTTAGGGTTGCACTCTAATGAACTTGATTGTACAACAGTGACCATTTGTATACATGCATTTTGTGGTATTCGTCCCTATTCCAATATAATAATAGATGCTTTTCTGGTTGCTCACAGAGTTAGTTGTAGTGCTGTTGCTCATCCATGTCTTAATAATAGTAATTCATTTACTCATTAACATCATATTTCACTTCTTTCTCCACCATTCCTCTACAAATGGCATTTTATCTCAATCTTTTTAGTGGCAATATCCTGCATTTCTCCAATGCCTTTTTAGTTACATCGGAGAAATCATTGAACATTCCACATTTGAATACCTCAACTGCCTGCTATTTTATTGTATCTCTTGTGTGTATACAATGCTTGTATATAATATTACTATTTTATATATAATATTACTATTTTATCTTTTGTCTTTAACAGCATTTAAAAATCTTTGCAAAACCTTGCCTGGTTTACAAAAGCACCAGTAATGTTAAAAAAAAAAAAAGTTAATTCCCCCCACCCTGAATTTTTGGCACTGCATTTCCAACATTTTTTCAGAAGTAGCAGTGGGTTTTTAAAATCTTGTAGCATATAACACCACCACAGCAAAACAAATAAATAAAAGTCAAGTGTCACCAATTTATTGAGCTTGGCTTTAAAGTAACAACAAAAATCCCAAACGTGCTTCACAAGCAAGCGTTAATGGAAACATTTTCCTTTTCTTCTGTTTTTCTCCCATTTCCTCCCTGACCCTCCAAAAATATCTGGAACCAAAGGCAAATAAGGCAACTCCTGATGTAATAACTTCCACATTCGCTCAAAGCTTAGAAGTGAAAAGAGGACACAGGTGCTTCTCAGTGGACCCACTGCAGGCATGGAGCTACAGACACAACTGGAGAACATGACGGAGAGGAACTGGAACAAAGAGAAAATGGAACTCCTGGAGCGTTTCGACAATGAAAGGAAGGAGTGGGAATGTCAGTGGAAGGTCATGCAGAAGAAAATCGAAGAGGTATTGTTATCAGTGGTGCAAAAACTAACATTGTAGTAGTTTTAAGCACAGGTCAAAAGCTTCACAGGTTCTGTTGCAGAATCATGCCATCATGACCAACCCCTGTTCTAAAGCACAGTAAATATCTGGCATTGCTTGCATCAGACTGTTGGTCCATCTCACTCAGCTCTGTCTCCTGAGATGAATAGCAGCTGCTACCTGACATCATTTAACCGAGGATGCTGAGGCTGTCCCTGAGCCTCCCTTCATAAACTGAGAGAAGGAAAGCTTGCAATCTGCTCTTAGCTGTACCCTTCCTTTGCCTTAGTTCTAAACATTCAAGTCAGATGGCAATTTGTGCTTCCATGGCATCCTTCAAATAAAGAGCTTCTACAGCCTTACTAGGCTGTTTAATTCATCGTGAAACTGCTCTTATTATTCAGAAGGCTTTGCTTATAGGGTCTATTGTCCATCTTTCTAGATACATTCCACATTTTCTGTCTTGTTCTCAGCTGGTCTAACTCTTTAATTGCAAGGGCAGTGTGCACAGAGAAGGACAGAGCAGTGGTGAAGTGTATTTAAGACAGCTTTTATTATATAAAAATGATTGGATGAGAAATAATGAAAGGCTGGGGCCATTGCTCTACAACCATTATGGCTTTGTCAATGTTAATGTGATATTGATATCAGCAAATAGTTGCCAAAGGCTCTCGGAAACATTCACAGTGTGCTTTATATAATACCTTTTAAAAATAAAAGTGTCTTTAGCAGACCAACATATTATGGAGTAGCAGCGCCTGCTCGATTTACACAAAGTACATAGTGTGGATATACTTTTCCAGACTTTGCTTCCTGAGATAAGTGATGAGCGATATTATTTATTAATGGGTAAAGGAATGCTTTACTGCTAGAAATGGGTGACACAAGGAAGGACAGATTTATGCTACCTTGTTCTAGCTATATTTATTGATGCCATTAAGTAGAAAAGAGTACAATAGACAACATACCAGTTGTATTTATGCTGCTCGGCATTCATTTGTTCTGGCTGCCCCTCACACAGCCAGGGACAATTTTAGTTCCAGCCAGGGACAACTTTAGTGTAGTTATTTCTTATGCTCTCTTAATGAAGTTTGGATTTCAGTGGAGTGATTTTAAATTCACAGTTTAATTGTGATGGTGGTTAACACATTTGTCCAAAAGCTTTGGGGGAGGGGTTGCACATTTGTCCAAAGCGATTATTGTTCGTCCATTGATTTATCACCTGACTGCAATTTGCTGGTGTGGTGCAGGCCACCAGATCTCGGCCACTTAGTTAGCTTTTGGGTGCAGCATCACCTTAATGAACTCACAGACCTGTTAGCTGTGCGGCTGCTTTGTTCATTTTGTTTGTTAAGAGAAGAGCTGGCGTTTCATGAATCACAGAAACTTGATCCCATCCTATTGATGCCAGCTTTTTCAAGGTACAGATTGGTTTGGGGTGAAAGGCAGGATTTGAAAGAGGGAATGGAACTGCAGCTCCTTTCACGGATGAGGGTTGGTTGCTGCATGCCCTTCAGAGATGTACCTCATGACCTGGGCCAGCTAACATAACTAGGCTAATTATGGAGCAGCTGGCCACAGCGCTTATGATGGGAGAGATCAAGGAGGAGTTCATGCCCTCTATAACAACAGCTCAAGGCTCCTTGGGGATACTTCTTCTGTGACCAAGAAATGTAGTCCCATCTAAGGAGAAAGCAGCTAGAATTTCTAGGAAGTATTTGTCAGATATATCAGCCTAGAAATTTTATAAAGTGTGTTTGGGTTCACAAACTTAGTCTATATTTCACCTAATATCAAAGGACTGTGGTTTAATTAAAAAACACACTATCAGAGACTTCACCTAAGTTCTATAAGATGAATATTCCAGATCTAGTGCAGAGTGCACTAACTTGCTGCAAGAAATTGGTCTATAAAGGCACAACCCTATGCCTGGTTAGACAGAAAAGCATTCTGCAATCCCCAGTATTCCCCAGCCAACCATGTTCCCTGGAGAAATCTGGGACTTGTAGGATTTGTCCCCCCACCCCACCCCCCAAAACAGGCATAGGAATACAGCTTAAATGATTAAAGGTTCTCTTTGGGAACACATAACACCCAGGCAGAGAAGAAGCTGGCCACTCCATCTCTGCATGATCAACTATTCTTGTCCTGGGATCATTTTGCCACATTTCTGCAACAGCTGTGACTGGATCACTTGGTCATGCTGGTGCACAGAACTGGCCAAGTTACTTGCTCTCAGAGGAGAAGATCCTTTGCATCTGAATGAGTCACTGCCTTGGGTGTACCAATTGCTGGGGAGAAGGGGAGTCCAGAGCTCTGATTCATCTTGACACACAGGAACAGGCACTTCTGAGGGCAGGTAATGCTTACTCTTGCACAGCTCAAATACAAATAGTGAAATGTGCTTCCAATTCGAATTTACCCTGAAGCATGTGTCAGCACGGGAAACACCGCCATAAGCTAGCCTCTCTCATGCATGTCTCCGTTTGCTCTGCTTTCCAGATGCTCTGTATTCTCTACCCTGAGTCTACCGCTCTCCTGCCAGTGATTATGTCTCATTCAAGCATTTTGTGCATCCCCAGAAGTTCTTTCAGCCCAACTGAGAAGTGCTGCAGTTTGAGAGCCAGTGTGAGCTTGTCTTAGGATGTACTGAAAACCTTTTGAGGCCCTATCCTAGTGCACAGCAGCTTCACATTCATATGCTTTACATTTAAAACACAGTCAGTGTTTTAGGAACTGCAATCCTTCCTTTGTATCCTGTGAAAAGAAATGAGGCCAGAGCCATTAGTTTGACAGCTCTTTCTAAAAATAACACCCAGATTTCTCAGCCCACCAATGCATCCAAACTTTGGAGTCTGATGACACAAGCTCAGAGTGAAAATAAATATCACCCATTGTTTGTCGGGCATCTAAGATCACTGTAGTCTAATAGGAGGCCTTTTGTTTCCTTTCCAGCTTTACCAGGAGGTGAAATTAAGGCGTGAGAGCAATATGAATGCCTTTGAGAATAAAGCCATTCATAACAAGGCACCGCAGCAGTCTCATTTCCCCACTTTAGAATGGAGTGACACACCAGGACTGAACTCTTGGTCACTAGACAAAGCGAGCATGCTCCCCAGGGCAGAGAAGGAAAGCAAGGACACGAGAAACAGGAGGAGAAACAATGCTCTTTCAAAGGATAATCTGGACTTTGAGAGTTCCAAGGAATCTGGAGACTTCCCAGGCTTGAAAACAACCAAGAATTATACCCAGGATCTCAATATTGTGAGTAAACTTGTCACCAATGTTTCTTTGAGGGTGGGGTAAACCCAAATTCAACCTGTAGCATGCCAGTGCATTCTTATACATAGCTGCTTCATGGCACTATTCTAAAAGTGTTTCAACTCCTCTGAGTCTATTCCATTTCATCTGGAAGGTAACAAGATCAGGTCAGCTTGACCTAAACTGAAATGGATGAGTGCAGAAACATGCTAACTAGCAATACGTGGAAGCAAACATCCCCTTGCCCTGTGTTCCCAAAATATCTCTCCCTGAATGCTGAAGATTCAGTAATCTGTCAATCAAGGTACACATCTTCAAACTCTTCTGCTTGTTGAATATATTTGATTACATAACCCAGCTTCCCCCAGCCCAGTGCCCTCTGGCTGCATTATGGGAATGCAACTCCTATAATTGCCAGCATTGGTTATGTTGTCTGGCAATTATGGGAGCTGTAGGCCAAGGCACCTGGAGAGCCCCCGGTGGAGAAGACCTTCTCCTCTGTCTGTGGTCTTGTGTAGGTATAACATGGCCTTCCTGCAATGCAATTCCTGGTTCTAAATTGTGAGCCTACCTCATGAATGTGGGACCTCTCCTATAACGCTGAAACCCAGGGTCACTGATGAAGCTGATTAGTCAGAGGTTTTGGACAGATAAATGTACTCCTTCACATAACATATAGTTGAACTATGGAATTTGCTGCCACGTGAAGTGGTAGTGGCCACCAGTTTGGATGGCTTCCAAAGGGAGCTGGACAGGTTCATGAAGGAGAAGGTTACCAGTGGCTACTTGCCTTGCTGGCTGTGTGCTACCTCCTTTAGCAGAGGTGGCCTGCCTGCCTGCACCAGTTGCTGAGCAGCTTGGACAGGCCATGATCTTGCACCCATCCTGCTTGGGTGATCCTGTGGGAAGCTGGTTTGCTACCATGTGTATGGAATCCTGGACTAGATGGACCTTGGGACTGATCCAGCATGACTCTTCTTGCGTTCTTATGTTGCTCCCTTTACTCCTGGTGAGTTCTGGAAGAGGAAGATGTGATGTGAAGTACATGCAAACTACCGTGAGTGAGGACTCATGAGTTTTCCATTATTCCTCTCCTGGAATTACCCTGGATTTCCACTGCATGGGCACCAGTGGAAGCCATGATTTATATAAATGCTAACGGTAGTTTTCCAAAAATCCTCACTGCAGTCCCTGGTTACAAGAGAAGGTGGATTTTTTAAAAAAAAAGGAAGATTAGTTCCAGTGCTCATGCAAGAGAAAGCAATGTTAACCCTCAGGAGGCAAAGAGGAGAAGACTTTCTCAGAAAGGGGAGAAGGATGCTGTCAGGACATCTGCAGATCATGATCCAGCCTCATGAATGCAAACTGCATTACCCAGAGTGCTAGACTTACCTCAGTAATGAATATTCTGTCTTTCTGCAACAAGTACTCAAGGTGGATTAAAAATAAAAAATAAAACTAGAACAGCAAATGCAAAACCACAGCAAAGCAAGACTTTGCTACAGAAGTAGCTATGGCCATGCTAAGTAGGTATCTCAGATATCTTTGCTCCATGCCCCTGCTTTCGTTCCCTCTGATATAGGATACAGGATGTACATTTGAGCTATATTTACAGTTATTCTAGATGTTTTTCCTAAAAAGTGATAACACTAAAATATTGCGCTTTTCATTTGTGAAGGCTCTCAAAGAGCTTGCCAAAGTAAGTGAAGACTTGTGCAGCTATCAAGAGGAAATCCGTAAGAAGTCCAATCACAGAAGGTAAAATTATGTCGATCTTTCTACTTTAGGCATATAGGACATGCAAGACGAGATCCAAATGACTGAGTAATAGGACTGAATGGGAGATGGAAAATTGAGTGACCGAGAACTGGATAAAAAATTAAATTAATTTAGCCTTTACATATTCTGTATCTGTGGACCATCATTCCTTCTATCTGTAATGAATAAGAGTTCTGGCACAAAAATGTCCATGCTGCTTCGCATGGAAACATTTGTCCAGTATGGATAACCCAGTGGTACATGAGACAACCCCCCTCCAAAACCCAAGGATTCATTTGGGGACCACCTCCAGAATTTCACTCTCTTTTCCAACTGGTTCCTTGTGGGGTCTTCTCAGTTGTGCAATTGACTCAATTTTAGCTGCAAAAATGGTGGTCTTCCCATACCCAAGTACACTCGGATTATGACAGCAGGCATTTCTCGGGGAAGGGCCAGAAATTTCTGTTTTGACAGGCACATAACTACCCATAACTGTGCACTTGCCTGGCTCTCTCCCAATTTGCAAAATGCATTTCAGAAATGATGCTCCAGAACTGTGCAGCGGAGAGGCCTACCTTTGAAGTGGGAATCTTCTCGAGTTACCAGTGTTTCCTATTTTGTTACTATCTGGGGAATACTGGGAAATCTGCAGGGACCCTAAAGCCATCCCATCTCACCCCTGCCCCCCAAAAAGTGGAGGATCCATTTTCAAAGAGGAGCAACCAACCCTGGTTTGCAAGTAAAGCTCTCCCAGGATTTTGCAGGGCTTGTGCAGATTGTGTTCAGGGATAATCTGCAAACCTCGCAAGGGAGAGAGAGAATACTTATCTGGGTAAGTATTGTAAAGAGAAGGCTATCTGCCAAATTTGGCAAGCAGCCACACCCCCTTCAGTACCAACTCAAGGCTCCCCCCATACAAACCTATCCTGTCCATTTTTTGAAAATCAGGCAGGTTGCAGTAAAAGGGAAAGTAATATATGCAGTTATTTTCACACAGTACTTTCTGCATCCCTGAAAAAAAGTGGGGGATGACTGTAGGGCCCCCAGCCCAGCCCAGCCCAGCCCAGCCCAGGACACCTTGGGTAGGCAGCTCACAGCTGCTGAAAAGGGACACTAAAGCTGACTGAACAGCTTTAGCATTCATGATATCCAAAACAGAAACAAAACAAGGTAAAAATAGCTATGGTGAGCTGAAAATGGCTCAGCTTCCTAGTTGGAATGGAGAGAAGACTTGTACCTCTCATGGTGTCTCCTGGGGTACTGCCTGGAGGAACAAGAGAAAAGAGAGGGAGGGAAAGAACATGGTATTCACATTAAACCCAATTGTTTGTCAGGGTAATTGTTGGTGCTTTGCAAAATAACCGACCTGATGTGACAAATTGCCACAGTGGGTTGTCATGATGTGCAAGCTCCCGCTGTTTGCTCTTTCTCTCCCCCCACCCCCACCATTTGTTTTTGGGTGGTGGCTTGTCTGTCTGTCTGTCTTGGTACAGAAAAGTCTGGCTGAGGAACAGAATGCCAGTCAAACCTGCCATCCATCTTTTCCCAGATTGCTTTGGGGCTCCATGAGAGGCACAGAGGCACTCTGGGAATATGGAGATGTTGAGCACAACTGGAGCTTTGCTCTGCAACTTGCCTGACTTCTATTAAAATTTGGGGTCCCTTTGGTCTATGGGGTTTCTGTGCTTTCTCTGGCTTTTACAGAGCTACATTTTGGCATAATATACCAAAAAAAAAAAAAAAAAAAAAAGTAGAACTAGGGATCATTTCTGCCTTAACCTAGTTCACATATTATTTTTGGTTGTGATATAAACATCAGCTGAGGCGCTTGTTAAACTCTCCTCTCATCTCATCTGAAACAGCTGAGAATTCTTTAATCTTGTGCGTATTTGTGAAACCACACCTTAAATCTTTTCAAGGGATCCGCTTTCTCTGGCTGCTTTAAAAATGTTGTGAAAACCATGGCAGACTTTATGGGCAATCCCACAGTCTCAGCTGCCCATACAGCCAAGCAGGAAGGACATGCTGCTTTTATCTCTTTGGCACTAATCCAGAAAAAGCTAGTCACGCTTCAGTGACAAATTAGTTCTGGCTATTGGTGGTGCTAAGATTAGGTTGATTTCAATACGGTTTAACAGCAATCTAGTTTCTATTGATTGAGCAGAGGATTAGGATTTGGTTCACAGAAAGAAATGGACAATTCCTCTATACTCCAACAAATATGGCCATTATCTGATTTAAAGCACAATCCTAAGGGACTGATGCTTCATAGATAAAGGTCTTTGAACCCTACCCAAAGCACGCTCAGCAAGAGCTGGGCAAGGCTGGGGGATGACTGAGACTTTAACAGCCTCTCCAACCTCTATTTAAAATATTTTCTCTAGATGGGCCTCTTAACCCATCCATCTTGCTTAGAGAGCCTTGGCAGCAACAGAAAGGCTCTTGGATTAAGTGGAGCTAGGCCTCTCCTCTCCCTTCCTCTCCTTGACAACCACCTCACTTCTTTTTTGATCCCTCTTCCAAAGTCACAGTTGTGACCCCACAAGAGAAGCTTCCCATGGCAGCTGGGCATGGGAGGAGTGTGGGGAGAGCTACAACTGGATCTTCTCCTGGGTCACGGCCCTGTCTATAGTCATAGAAGAGGGACTCTGCACCGTCTAGGAGCTGAGATTGCTTTGCAACATTCCATTTACCCTCTCTCCATGTGATCGTTGTAAAAACTATAAATAAAAGTCACTCATCCTTCATTCTAGGCAGCTCTCCTGAAGGTTTTGGCTGATCCAATTTCTAAAGTTCCTTTCTGAAGCCAGCAAAGCAGTTTACAAAACATTCAAAAAATAAACCACAATCATGGAATCATATAGTTGGAAGGGACCTAGAAGGCCATCAGGTCTAACTGCCTGCTCAATGCAGGACTTCAGTCTCCCATCCAGATTCTTACCAGGGCCAACTCTTCTTAGCTTCCAGTATTAGGCAGGATCAGGCACTTCAGGCTATGTGGAAGCACGCAGTCAAAAACATACGGCAAAATGTAATACTGAGGGCAAAACTAAAGGGCATAGCACACGTGCAAAGAAGAATCCATGGAACAGAGTGAAATGAGAGGCTTGGATGCTTCTGGAAAGCCTTTTGTTGCAACCCAACACATGTTACAACAATGAGGAAACACAACACATTTTGAAAATTCTTTTGTGAAGAAAGAAAGAAAGAAAGAAAGAAAGAAAGAAAGAAAGAAAGAAAGAAAGATGACAGATGGTCTTTTCAATGCTTTTAACAGAAGACAAGTACCCCTTGATGAAGGAAAATAGAATTTCCAAAGCATGTTGGGCAATAACAAAAGGTTTTACATGGACACACAAGACTCTAATTTTACTCTCTCCTGTTGGTTCTTCAAAATGCAATACTTCTTGCTACACAATGGGAAGCTGGTGGATCCAGAAGCAACTGGAAACAAGCCAAATGTCTTCTTTGCTGAGGGGCTCAGACCAACAGAGCTCTCTGAAGAGTGTTCCACTGACTAGCCTCACTGTGGAAATAAGTATTTCCAGGCTTATTTTTAGAGGCACTGCCACGGTGCAAGAGGCGGGCCCTGTGGGTGCAGCAGAACAAGCAGAAGCAGAATGACCCCATTGGATGCTGCCCATGGTAAGGACTCTAAAACAGCCTTAAAGGCCACAGCACTCTGAAAAGCTATGTTGGAAAAGATGTGCTTTGAACCCCTTTCTGAAAACTGAGAGCAGGGGCCAGTCAAAAGTCCAAAATGAGGTGTTTCAGAGCTTGGGATTTGATGAGACCCTCATATAGTTCCTTAAAGTAGACCTCTCCAACTGGGTGGGTGCCCTCCAAGTGTTTTGGTGTATGGCCATGGTGGGATGAATGATGGGAGTTGTAGTCTAAGATTGGGAGGGCACAGGGCTGAGAAGGCTGCATTTTGGGTCAGAGATAGGCCTGCAAAGGCCTTGAGCAGAGGTAGGCCTCATTTTGTGTCATCATCTGGTACCCACAAGATGGTCTTAATGTAATGGCTGTCTTCAGTGATGCTATATTTCATTCTTGAGTACCATGAAATTGCATGACTTCATAAAGGTGTGGGTCTGTTCTAATAGCTGGAGTTCTATCCCACTTTTGGGCTGTCTAGTACTGGGGGGACACAGTTAAATAAAATAAAATTGCTCCTTATCCTTTTGTTGCTCATGCAGAAAGAAGTTGTTTCCTTTTTTGGAAGAATCTGTAGAGACTGAAAACATACCAGAGGTAAACCACACAAATAACAAGGACACACAACCAGTTTCAACTGCTGCTGAAAAAGAAGAACAAAATAACAGGAAGAACTTGATGGGCACCAGCAGATGTTTGAAGGAGATGCCACCCATTGGAGGGGTTGAGAAAACCAGCTTTTTGCCTTGGCAAAAAAGAGAAGCTCCTCCTGTCCCTCCAAGAAGCACTTCTCGGCATTTGACAAACTCTCTTGCGCATGTTTCTGAAGCATTAGCCAAAGATACAGGGCACAAGACCAATGGTAAGACCCAGGACTATCTGGACGGGATCCCAGCTATTAATCCACCTTTTGGAAAGCAAACACATGCTTCAGTACTACCGACAAATGAATGGAAATCAGTTACTGGGCCTGCAGGGGTTACCATAGTGCCCACCACAGAACAATGGGATCCATCCCTTGAAAGCAAGTTTCCAGCAGGCTTTTGTCACAACACGTGGTCTTGTGATACAAGCCCAGTTGGGGATTGTCCCAGGAATGGTTCTTTCTCACACTCTGTCCAGAAGAGCTGTTCTGATGGAGATATGGTGCCCCAGCAACAGCACCCCAAACTTCAGAGTGGCGTGCATTATTCCAGTGACATTTACACTCCTGCATGTGACACTCTGGGTGATTCTGGCTATGGAACTGGAAAGACTCAGCGAAATGAAACACTGGAAGCTAAAATCGATGAGTTTAACAGGACTGTGTTCCACACAGATAAAGGCCAAAGGTGTCTGCAACAGACCCAGATGCTGCCAGTACCATCAGGAGATCCTAAACCCCACTGCATACTAGAAGACAGAACACAAAATGAAGAAGAGTCAACCTCTATTGTGAATCCTGGGTTACCTTCCAGAAAGGAAGGAAAACCTTCCAAACCCAACAAGCATGTCAAAGCAACAGGGCAGCAAAAGCAACTAAATGGATTTTTGAGTGGCTACCAGCATATGCTCCATGAGCATGACTGGAGGCCAAGCAATTTGTCTGGCCGCCCACGGTCAGCTGACTCCAGATCCAACTATGGTGTTGTTGAAAAACTTCTGAAGAACTATGAAAAATCAACTTCCTTGTGGAGCTCAAGGTTGCAGAAAGAGCAGTGGATGCAGCCTAATTCTGAATCTGCTGATGGTGGCTCTGAAAAATCGGGTCCTTATTTTGAAATGTTCCAGGCAGACCAAGGAAAGCAGGAGCAGCAGAAGAATTCAATCAGGCACATTGGACTTTATACCAAGCATGGCAAAGAGAAGCAGAAATTTCCTGAGGTAGGAGTTCAGAACGGAATGGGTCCTTCTATGTTTGTCATGAATAAGCTTTCTGATACCTGAATGGGATGTGCATTATGTACTAGTGTGCTACAAGAGCAGTATTTTCAGCATGTAAGCCCACTGTCTGGAGGAGGAGGAGGCAAAGAGTAAGGCAGAAAGTTGATACCACGTGCAGACTTAAATGATGCTCGTCCAAAAGCCTTGTTTTGGAACCTTCAGGAGGGCCTGATTGAGAACTGGCCCTGCAGGCAAGGGTAACATCAAATTGGATGTTTAGGTTGGATGTCAGGAAGTACCTCCCGATGGTTAGGACCCCTTGGAGATGGAGAATCTGGATTGGGACCTCTGCATGTGGGAAGGCTCTGTTGGTGCCAGTAGAGGTTTTTTCCTTCTTTTTTTCCTTCTTTCCTGTTTTTAAACCATAGCATGTGGTGGGGGTAGGAGGTAGGAAAGCAGGCAGTTGGATAGAGATGTAACTATCCTGATCCAGACTGGGAACCTGCAGACTTACTCTAGAGTAAACAAAAAGTTGGTCAGTGGCATGCTATTTTACCCCCATTGCAAGTATGATCAAAACCTGGCAGTAGCAATGTTGTAGCATTACACTACATATTCAAAGAAGTGCTTCAATAAGCCAAGATTCATATGCCACTTAAAACACCGGAGCATGATCCAAGTGAGTACTATGTAAGCAAATAGTAAAGTAAATAGAACTGAACTATACAAACATCATTTTGTTTATGTGTTTCACATTTGGAACAAGTGAAAGAAACTGTCAACAAAGATGCAGTGATGAGGAAGTAATGATTTAAATTAACATGGGGTTTGAAGGACTGTTATTCATAAGACATTTTGGAGTGCTTTAATGCATAGGGTCTCCACTAAGTCGTAAATGACTTGATGGCATATCACAACAACAACAGGGTTTGCTTTTGTGGTATTTGTGAGATCACCATCTAAAAACAGGAGGGAATAAGACTACATTTTTCTGGATTTAAGCCCAGATGCATTCCAGATTGGGCCCAGCAGATGGTGGATTAATCAGAATGAATCTGTTTTGGCCCACACAGGTTATCAGGTTGTCTTTTACCTCCCTATTCTGGTAAGTTTAGGAAGGGTTTGGCTGTGTGCGAAGATGGCCATAACTCTAAATTAAAGCCTTTCTGGCATTTTGCATGCCACATATTTCCTTCGACACATGCAAGAGTTCTTTTGCTGTTACATCCTTACATTACTATGTGAATGGTAAATAATACATTCTCTGGGCCTTTAAATAGCTGTGGACCACCTGTCGTAAGGCTGACCAATGCGCATTATGCCATTCTCCTAAAATTCCACGAATGCTTTTGGAGGGGGTTTGTTCTGCATTCATAACCCAAGCAGCTACTTTTGTATCATAGGTATTTGTGCCAGCCAAACAGTCAAATGGGAAAGGCTTCTCTCGGCCAGCCCGGCCAGCAAACAGACGCTTACCTTCCAGATGGGCTTCCAGATCTCCTTCAGCTCCACCTGCTGTGCGAAGAACCACTTTGAATGAACTCTCCTGAACTTTTGTGGAGGGGTCTCAGTGAGTCTAAACTCAAGAATCGACTTGGTGGCATTGCAAGAGCTTCAGAATTCCACATGGACTCTCTTTTCCATGTTCTTGACCACAACCAGTTCTATGCAATTGCATGTTGGTCAACAGTCTTTTTGACTTGCTGGAAAAATTCTTAGATATCCTTATAGTCTTCAGTGTTTTTATCAATTAGATAAGAATGCCCTTCTACCGCCATCCATTTGTATATATACTTTTATAGCTCACAGTCCTTTTTCCTTTGAATGACATATGCCAATATCCATCTCCCCAATCAGTTAAAAATTAAATACTATATAGTTATGTATATTCTTACTTTTCCCACAAATGGCAGGAAGAAATGCTGTATGCATGATCATGTGTTTGTAAGTGCATGTGTTGGGATAGGAAGTATACTGGTCTGTATTTAGAAGAGACAAACTCAATGCTAGTGTTGACCCTAAAATTATAACATATGCCTATATACGTACATACGCAAACCTTTGTGGTTTCTTTTGAAGGTCTGAAAATGCATAGCTCTGGTAATAATTATATTTTGTATATCTTTTACAGGTTCCACATGTCTCGTATTTGATATACAAAACTGGATTATTTTATAATTATGATATCAGTGAAAAGGCATTGCACATGTGTACAAGAATCTCAATGGATTGGTTCTTGGCTGCTTATTGTCCCCCTTTTCCTTCTTCACTTCTCTTAACTTTACAGTACTAGGTCCATATGAGCTGGGCATATTTTTCTGAATTAAATTATACACTATTTATAACTGCATTAGTCTTTTTCACAGTGCACAGACATTCCTAAAAATGGTCAGCTATCTTAAAATGCTTGTGCGTGCCATTCCCTGTAACATAGTTCAGAGACTGGGCTACAGTAGATTTATTTAATCAGCAATATGTATTGTAGAGAGGAGAAAGAATGAGACAGGTGTCCACACAACATCTTGTGGTACAATGAAACCTGATTAGAATCATCAGGTTTTCAGTACAACTTGTCCCATGTCCTGATAGCTCCATCTTGCCTACTTCCATCATTGATGTAAACCTGAGGTGGTGGAACTCACATGGTAATCATGTCCAGAAATGAACTACAGGAACTGGAGAGGAGGGTAACCTGACAGTCAGATGCTGTTTTTGGTGATGACCTTGTGGGTCTTCGTAAAGTTTCATTTCACCATATAGCACTTTTACCCTTTCCCTTATGGGTTCGGATCCATCATTATGGTGCCTCAAATGTTAGACCTGTTCCTGAGTATATTTGACCTGCAGTTTTCAAGAATGGCACCAATTTTTCCCTATCAGCTCTAGTTTTTGAGATACAGCATAAATGCCATATATTTCTTCATTCTGGTTGCCTGTCAAAAATCAGGATAATTTAATGCCGTGTTTTATTTAATCTCCTTACAGCATGAAAGAAAGACATTAAATTTTTTAAAAATGAAATACACTAAATCTACTTATTTCAAACCAAAAGCACAGGTTTATGATACAAACATTCCAATCATTCAACACAGAAGAAGCTCCTTTTGCCAGATTTCTGGGAGTGGGATCTGCTAGGACAATCCCATATAAGGTTCCAAGATTACTCTGCCATCATGTGTGCATCCCATCTTCCTTGGTATCTGCCTTCCATTGTTTTTATGTCTTGATGAAATATTTCACCTTGCTCTTCGCTTAAGTCACCAAGGTTTTCTGGAAAGTGATCTAAGTGACTGTGCAGATAATGGATTTTAACACTCATTTTACAGCCCAGCCCGTTGAAATGAAAGCATCTCCTCTCCTAACTGAGTATAGCTGTCTGCCTTCTTGTTGCCAAGGAAGTTTTTCACAACAAGAACAAATAAAGACCAGGCACAAGATTTGATTTCATTCATTGATTCTATGCAAGGCGGGCCATTTATGAGCTGTCTGATCTGTGACCCATCAAAAATTTCTGCCTTCAGTTTTTCCATGGTAAGTCCAGGTAATTTATGCACTATGCATTCCAAGCATGAACCATCTTTATTCAAAGCCTTTACAAATAGTTTCATCAGGCCTAGCTTTATATGTAATGTAAATGTATCATAATGATGGCAGGATGATTCACACACTTCCTGTACTATCATAGCTATAACACAGTTAGTAAACTACCCTTTAGAATCCCAATGTTTAAGTTGGAAGTATGTAAGCACTCTCACCATATCTGCTACCTTTTATGCAGAAACACAAACTAGGTGACAGAAGGACAAGTTGATCAGCAAGATCTTTTCAAAAACTGACTAAAAATTATATAAATTTGACCGTATCTAAGAAACTAGAGCTGATGCAGTCTAGCCAATGTAATTTTCTCAATCAGCACCCCAAATTACCCCAAGAACAGATCTAAAAGCAAGGCACCAAGAAAAAAGACTTTTTTTGTTGGACTGTGAATTAATCAAGCTAACCTCAATGGAACTTGCATTAGTAGTGACTTACTTCTACCATTAACTTCAAGGGGCCTAAACTTGGATCCAACCACTGTCTTTTAAAGATGTAACCAGATCTAGTGTGAAGAGGTTGCAGCAGTTAATATTAGGGCTTGCCAATTATCAAATGGATTGAATCTAGTTTTCCCTCTGCTATGATTGACCAGATTGCAGTCCAGGACTTGGGTCTGCCAAGGTAATGTTTCTTGGTTTTGAGTAGCCACAGAAGAATAAGCAACGTGCTACCTTTCATCTGCCCTTTCTAATCTGCAACTTGGCTTCCAACAGCCAAGGCAACTGCACCCATTCAGCTCCCCTGAATGATGTGAGTGGCCCTGGGACAGGAGGTTTGTTTGCGTTCTGGCACAAGTCTGATATACAGTACATAAATACTGCATCAAGATAGGATTGCCGTGGTGCCAGAAATCCTAGACCAATGGTATTAGAAGCATGTATTTGCCATCATCTGTCTCTGTTGTTGACTGATAGTATGCTATGTGTGTAGCCTAGTTTATTTCCCTTCTCCCCAGTCTGAATGAAAGATCATGCCTGCTAAAGCGCCTTGTTAAAGGTAATTAAAAATGCCTTCTTCCACTTGATAGATTCTCATCCCTCTTAGAACTGCATGAGAGGAGGGTGAACAGCAGCCGCCTGGCCTGCTAGGAACAAGGAGGCAGTGGTCTCTTGCGTTTCCTTCCGCATTTCCTTTTGGAACAGAGAGCGTGGTGCAGGCATTTCGGACACTCTTCAACAGCACAGTTGCAAATGGAGAGGACGAGTAGGCTTTGGTTTCTTCTTAAGTGGATTGTAGCGTTCTTGGGAAAATTGCTGTGTTAACCCAGATAGTGAGTTGGTTACCTTTGTCTTGTCATAAGAACCAGAATAGATCTGTGTATGTGCTACAGTAGACAATTAAAAATAGCATTAAATAAAAAGTCTATGCCACAGTAACCCATGTTTTGTTCCAACAAAGCTGAATTCAACAACCTTTATACATTGCGTGACTTAAGCAAATTTTCCTATTTTTATACTTTATTCTGCTGCTGGTGGTCACGGGTAGGGAAAAAGATAATTAGAAATCCTATTCAGCCTCTTTATCCTCCCACAGATTTTTGACATTTGATCAGGCACTAACCACAAATTCAAAAATGATCTCGGCAATCTAAAGGGACAAGAAACTATTGTTTGCTCATTTACTTCATGAAATGAAAGCTGAGATTCTCAAGATGCTGACATAATGAATCCAAAACCAATTCCTGCAATAACATGGTACAGCCCAAGGTTTTCTGTTCTTAGCAGAAAATATACTTTTCAATTTACGTTGTCTTAAGTGTCACTCTGATATTTGGACTGTGGCAAGGGAGTGAATATATCTATAGATGTTACAGGTACCTGAATGAATGGGATATTTTCCAGCATTATCCAACTGGTTCTCTTTGACCCTGTTTGCATGTAATCAATCCTGGATTTGCCATTCACAAGTGGGAGTCACTTTACTTTTCCTGAGTAACCTATGCCCAGCCAGTTTGCAGGCTGTGAGCATGGTATATGAACCTGGAGCAGCGTTTGACCCATGGCTTGTTTAACTAGAGTACTACTGCAAATCATACCAGTGCATCGCAAGAGACACTTCAGCCCAGAGTGTTAGCTTGGCTCCTTTAAACAGTAATGTTATGAGATGTGTAAACAATGTATAGAGCAGGGGTGTGCTACCTCTACCCCCACCCCAGGTTTTACTACTGCGCCCCCCACATTGCTTGTGTAACTTGCCCAAGAATCTAAGTACAGAGTATAGTGCTGCAAATCCCAAATGAAGTTGGTGCTGGAGACCAGTCCTTTGCTCTGCAGCAGTCCAGCATCCCAGTTAAAAACAATTTAAAAATATTTTAAAGAGAAATAAAAATTTTAAATGGGCATGGAGTATGGCAGGAACCAAGAGGTATCCCCAGGCACTCTGTTGGGGACCCCAGAACTATAGCACTGTCTTCTCCCAGGACCCTGTAGCAGTTTCTGCAAGCAGGACAGCAACAGAGAGTAGCCAGTACTTCTTTACATTATGCTTGTTATGAAGGGCTACCACAGTTCCAGGGATTTTTCTGAAGTGGTATATTAAAGTTGAGATCCTACGGCATCTTACTTGGAATAAGTCACACTGGAGCTAAGTGGAATTTACTTCCAAATAAACATGGTTAGTTTGAGCTGAAATGTTTAACCTTAAGAATAAGTAATTGAGAAGAAATCCATTATATATAACAGACTTTATTTATGAGCAGCCATGCCAACATCATAAGAACATAAAAGAAGCCATGCTGGATCAGACTAAGGTCCATCCACTCCAGCATCCTCTTCATACAGTAGCAAACCAGGTGCCATTGATGGCACATCTATCAATGCATCAGCAGCAGCAGGATCCCACCGATGCTCCACAGCAACTGATGACTACAGACATACTGCTTCTGATATTGGAGGTAGCATATCACCATCAGGATTAGTGGTCCTGAATAGCCTTATCCTCCTTGCATTTGTTTTGGTCTCTTGTAAAGCCATCCAGATTGGTGGCCAGTGTTAAATATTGTGGGAGCAAGTTCCATAGTTCAGTTATATTCTTTTCTGCATCTCTACATCTTACTAATTCAGTGGTGCCTTGGCTCACAAACTCCTTGGTTCACAACCAAATTGAGTCACGAACAAAAATTTCATGAAAATTTTGACTCGGGTCACGAACTCCGCATTGGGTGGCAGACAAGATCACGCCACCTCCCCACCCCACCCCTGAGTGGGGAGATGGCCTCAATCGCAGTTGCGCTTGTGCAGGGAAGACATGCATGATCATGGGCGTGCTCCTACAGGAAAGACGGGCACAATCTCGGCAATCTCCCCCCCACACACACACCCAGCATGATTGCAGCCATCTCCCCACCCCCCACCCCCTGAGTGGGGAGATGGCCACAATCGCAGTTGCGTTCGTGCAGGGAAGACGGATAGGAGCTGACGACAGAAGAACTTGCTGAACTCCAGAGTGAGCAGCAGAAGGATTCAACTGAGGAGGAGGAAGGCAAGGAGGAGGTTAGCAGTGATGTGATACAATCCATTATGAAAAAATGGAATGAGTGCCAGGATTTGAGAAGCACCACCCCAACATAACTGTAACGAACAGAGTGTTGAATCTGATGAACAATAATGTGGTCTCTCATTTCCGGAGGGTTATGCAGGACAGGAAAAAAACAAGTGACAGATTTTCCACCAAATTTGACCCTGCAGCTAAGAGACAAAGAAGAAAGGAAACCCCTGAAAGAGATCTCCCCAATCTCCTTATGGAGGGGGACTCTCCCTCAAAACAATAACCTCCCTCCCCACCTAGGTTAGTGTTCTCCACTGTACTGTACAGTACTTTGTTTCAAATTTTTCTGATTAAAAAAAAAAGTTACAGAATGGATTAACCTTATTTACATTGAACCTTATGGGGAAATTTGACTTGGCTCACCACCACATTCGAAGGGGCCAGAACGGATTAACTTTATTTACATTGAATCTTATAAGGAAATTTGACTTGGGACACAACCAATTTGGGTCACAACCAGAATCGTGGAATGGATTAAGTTTGTGAGCCAAGGTACCACTGTAGTCTTAAACCTGCTGCTTTTGTTTGAAGACCTTGTGATAGAATTTCATCTTGCCAGTCCTGTGTCTTGGCAAATCTCATAGCTTGTAGATACATGGTTTTTTTGGAAATTCAACCTCTCAAAACATATACTGAGCATTCCCCATACTTTTCCCTGGCTTTGTGGTATGTCATTGTATTTTACATTTCTACTGAAATGTGTGACTTATAAAACTGTAGGAAAGTGAAGTAGATTATCTAATCAGGAGTAGCAGCTGTTATCAAGGCGGAGAAGTCTTGGTTGCCAAACTGCTGACTTTCTCAGCTATTGACACATTTCAATGTTCCATAAAACAGAATTTGCTGCTGCATTTTATAGAGCCAAGATCCTTCACAAAGGAAGTGCTTCTTGACAATTTAGGGTGCCAGTTGGGGAGGATGAATAATCTGCAAGGATACCTGCTTTCCTTGACAATTCCCCAGATCTGCATAAAATGACATGGGTCAGTCAACACCTGTGCCAAACTTGGAGCCATTTGTTATCTTGTAAAAGAGATAATTCTGCCCCACTGATAATTCTGCAATCAAGACTATAAAGGTTTGTTTGTTTGTTTGTTTGTTTGTTTAGAATTTTTGTATGCCATCCCATTGCATAGCCTCGGGACGGCTTACATAAAATAAATAAGCATAATACAAATAAAATCCAGATTCACCCTGGCTGCAAATTAAAATCTATAGATGATATTAAAAGTTATTAAAATATTGTTTAAATAAAAAGGTCTTAGCCTGGCACTGAAAAACAAATACTGATGGTGCCAGGCAGACCTCTCTGGGGAGCGCATTCCATAGGTGGGGCATCACCACAGAGAAGGCCCTCCTCCGGGTACTTTGCCTCCTAATGTCTTTCATGGAGGGCTCCCAGAGGAGAGCCTCTGCTGCCGATCTCAGGGGGCGGGAGGGCAAATATGGAAGAAGGCATTCCTTTAGGTATCCAGGTCCCAAGCCATTAAGGGCTTTATAGGTAATAACCAGCACCTTGAATTGAGCCCAGACTTCGATGGGAAGCCAGTGAAGCTGGTAGAGGACTGGGGTTATATGAGAGTAATGCCCAGTCCCTGTCAGCAACCTGGCTGCTCTATTTTGCACCATCTGAAGTATCCGGACTGTCTTCAAGGGCAGCCCCATGTAGAGTGCGTTACAGAAATCCAATCGGGAACTAACCAATGCATGTGTCACTGTCGCTAGGCAATCATCCTCCAGGTAGGGACGCAGCTGATGCATTAACTGAAGCTGAAGGAAAGTGCTCCTCGCCACCACAGTCACTTGAGCTTCCAAAGACAAGTCCGGATCGAAGAGCACTCCCAAGCTGCAGACCCTGTCCTTTAGAGGGAGTGCAACCTCATTCAGGACAAGATCCAAGTCACCTATCCAGGAGCTCAGACCACCCACCAACAGGACTTCCATCTTGTTTGGATTCAGTTTCAGTTTATCGGTCCTCATCCAGCCCATTACCTTGGCCAGGCACTGGTTCAGTACAGCCACTGCCTCACCTGGATTGGTTGAAAAAGAGAGGTAGAGCTGGGTGTCATCAGCATACTGATGACTCTGCAGCCCAAACCTCCTGATGACCTCTTCCAGAGGTTTCATGTAGATGTTGAATAGCAAGGAAGACAAAATGGACCCCTGCGGAACTCCATGGCACAGCTGCCATGGTGCAGAGCCAAAGTCCCCCAGCACCACCTTCTGGAATCGGCTGTCGAGGTAGGAGCGGAACCACCGGCACGAGGTGCCTCCAACTCCCAATCCTGCCAGCCTATCCAGAAGGATACCATGGTTGATGTTATCGAAAGCTGCTGAGAAGTCCAGGAGGACCAACAAGGACACACTCCCCCTGTCTCTCTCCCTGCACAGATCATCATACAGGGCAACCAAGGCAGATTCAGTAACATACCCGGGTCTGAAGTCAGACTGAAATGGGTCCAGATAGTCAGTCTCATCCAAGAGTGCTTGGAGTTGTCCCACCACCACCCGTTCCAACACCTTGCCCAAAAACAGGATATTTAAACATTATCCTCAGTGAAAGCTCTTGGAAAGTTCTTGTCCACACCTGGGCAATGGACAGAATTTAATGTTGAAGGTCACTGTAGGCTTCAAGGTCTTGAGACATCCCCCTTTCATTTCCATCTCATTATATACCCTTCCTCACTGAATAACCCCTGAATGCCTGGTCATGATTTCCATATTACTGTATTGGAGGAATACTGCTAGAGGTAGGGGAGAAATTGTTTTGAAGTCTATTTTCTCCATAATCCAGGGATAGGCAAACTGGTGCCTTCCAGATGTTTCAGGCTACAACATGCATGAGACCTAGTCATCATAGTTAATGTTCAGGGATTATGGGAGCTGTAGCCGTAGCCCATACATCTGGAACACACTTGGCTGCCTACCTCTGCCTTAGTCAGTCAGAACTGTCTACAGTGAAACCAAGCGAAATAATATTCTTGAGAATGCTCTTCCTTTCATGTTATTCCTGGACAACTGAAACCAGAATGGGCTGAAGGTATTTGCGTTTCCTGCTACCACTTCCCAAATATGTACAACTGGTAAATGAAACCATGTGGCAACGTGCAGCGCTCCTTGTTCATGCTTCCAGCCACTTCATTCTTCCTGGCAGTCTGTTTTCCATGGCCACTGAGCATGACCAGTACTCGGAGCCATTCCACTTCCCCACCCCCACATACGTGCTCATGTGCGCATACTTTTGAGGCTTTCTCTGGCATGCTGGCATCTCCCTCTTGTACACAAATGCTGTTGTTTGGCTATACAAGGATCCACACCCAAAGAGTTTGCTGTTGGTCTGTATGAAAAGAGGGCCTCCTGTTTCTATCCTCCCAAACTCATTATGCCCAGTCACCAATTTAGGCAAGCAGAGCCTTAAACGCCCAGCCTGAAGCTTGCAGAAAGGTGGATCATCAGACAAGGATAAGAGACAGCAACCAAACAAAGCAACCCTTTGTGGAGAAGGAGACGTAAGCAGGGGGAGAGCAAGCAAGGGAATGTACCATTTTTAAGTGACCTATCAAGAAATATGTTTGCCAACACCTTCCTTGCAAAGTTCTAAACTTGTACATGTCCTGTGTTTTGGTCTAAATACCGACAATAACTTTTACGCTCTGTTATTTCTTCTGAGGCTTTTGTTTTTGTTTTTCTTGGTTGTCCCAAAGGTATCAGACTTGCATTGTCTCTGTGGACATGGAGGATTATCACTTGCTGTGCAGTTATTTCCCAAAATGTGTTTAACATTTTATCCCTCTGAGGCACTCTCAAAAATGCAACCACTAATTTTTATGCCAAAAAAAGAGAAAGAAAAACAGTATAAGACAAAGGAGAAAAATTCACAAAGGATGACAACTAATTAATTTTGCATGGCAGAATTCTATTCCCAAGGCAGATTGTGGAAAATACTAAAAATGACATTTAAGATTGTCCTGCTTTCTTTCTTTCTTTTTTTAAGGTGTGGCAGGGAAAACATTATTTTGCCTATGTTTACATTTTCCAATTTGCTTTGTTGAAATGTTCTAGCACATTTATATTTTGGAAGAATGGCTTGAAATTTGGCCAACGCATAATTTGCCTGAAGGCTGGGACAACAATTTTTGAGAAAATTGCCCATGCTGAAGTGTTTTCTCTTCAAATGCTGAGCTAATCTTTGTATTCTCAGCTCATTTCTCAGACAGTTTCATACTGGTCATCTCCAAGCTGAAAGGGACCAGGGAGCACTTTCCCCAGAGTAACTGCAGCAAAGTACAGATGAGCTATTGACCTGGTTTGCGTGATCACCACATCTTAAACAAGCCAGAGTGTTGCTTAAGCCACAGAGAGTGCTGGGCACAGTGTGTGTAATCAACATCCATGTGTGGCTTGCCATACTGTCAGAGTCCAGATGGCATAACTTCTTTCAAGGTTAAACAAATAATTCTCAAATCACCAGCTACAGCCCACAAGTAACTGGAATATTGTTTCCCCATTTTAAAAAGCCATGCCACCTGGGTTTGGATGATGTGAGAAGCTGTGCTGTCACTATGTGAATTGTGAATTGTGCCTGGGATATGCTACAGCTTAAACACTTCCTGTGGCTTGCTTAAGCTGCATTAATCATGCAAAGCGGCCCATTTACTGATGCAATGGAGGGCAGGCTAAATCCATCAGGTCTCACTTCTCCCCCAGCTCTTCAAGTGAGAGCCATTCCACTGACTTCAACAGAGCAGAGATGGGAAACTTGGCTGAAAGTCAAACTAATCATTATATTAATGTTGTGCCTGTTTCTTTTTGTTCACTTGAGGGGTGGGAGATTTTGGGGAGGCAGGGGCCAGGCTCCCTTTTTGGAAAGTGGAGCCCTTTCCAGGGGCTTGAGGGTAGAAATCTAAAGTGAGGCAAGCAAGAAGGAGGTACCCAAAGTGAATGGGTCATAGATCCTTCACATGACACACATCCATGTAACTATATAGCCACCAATAACACATACAGACAGCTATTCATACATACCACATGTATTCATACCCACTCGTTCATGCACACACAAAGTCAGGTATCTCACACAAACAATCACTTTCTTTTTTTCTGAGAACAGACTCACAGTTTATGTGACTGGTGTTGTCTTTTGTGCATATATGAACCTGCATTTGCCACAGTTTGTAAACACTGTAGGCAGTTTTAAACCAGTTTAGTAAACATTACCCTAACCAGCAAACTGTTGAATTTCTGTTTCTTTATTCTGAAGGCAGGTAGGGAATTCTAACCAGTACTTTCAGCACCCTCACTGAGGACTAGTTGCACCATTAGACATTGTAATGCAGCTGCCCTGGGCAGTACATGCTGAGGGGCAGAGAGATGGAGGACAGAGCAGTGCGTGCTGGTTGGCTTGCCCTCCATATATGAAATATGTTCCCATTGCACTCCCCACAAATGTAGGCTGCCTCACTTCAGACCCCGAATATACAAGTAAGCACTTGGTTAACACTGTACAGCAGCTAAAGAAAAGGGACTAAATTGTCCATATCCCCAAATCCACCAAACTAAAAATCAACTGGCAAAGCTTTGAAACAGTAAAAATGCTTGCAAGCAAACACACACACACACACACATACACACACACACAACCATGATGTTGCTTTAGTTTCCAGGGAGGCAAGAATCTCACATTCATTGATTAAAATGTAATAATACATCTAAGTATTGCATCCTCATTCCCCAAATGGGACTGCTGTTACTTTGAGGTGTGACTTGCCTGCCTTCTAGTTTCGCAGAATGCAAAGGAATCTCGCATGCACACGCACGCACGCACGCACACACACAAGATTTTTCCCTACTTTATAGCTGGCACACCCAGCTGCTAAGGTAGGTGTTTTGGCCATTATATAAAGATCTACCTTCAGCTGAAGGCCTGCTATTCCAGACTTGCACACTGAAATATTAAAATACAACAAGCTTGAATTCTCAAGTCTTGGCATCTTGCGGCAGGAACGTTTTGTTTATAGCTCCGAGCCTGGGCATAATGCAGCAGGCTGTAACCACTTGCTGTTTTCTGCGTACTCAAGAAAAGCCTATTACAACAGCAGCAGTACTGAGATGTTATTGCTATTGAACCACAAACTAAGCAGAAATGGTGGGAGCTGTCATGCAAACCCCTTTTTAGCAATCAAGGGTACCTTCAATATCAAAACCTTCCTGAACAGGTTATTAAAACTTAAACTTTTGTTCTTCAATCTATTGTTTTTCTTCAAAGTTTCTTCTGTTCTTGATTGGACAGTACTACAGATGAACTAATATTTTAAAGATATCTATAAGTTTCTGCACAGCATGGAGCTTGCTTGCTTGCTTTCAATGCAATCAGGATTTCTGGGAAGGGAAGGAAGGGAAGGGCCTTATTTCAGTGAAGGATGATCAATTCTTTATGGAATGGTTGCAGCATTGCTGAAAGAGGGTTACCCTTTCCTCCCAAGCAGTCGCCCCCCCAAAAACATATCCCCAGTCCTGCAATTGGGGTTTTTAGAGCTTCTCTTGGCACCAAAAAGTAACATTCAAGGTTTGCAAATAGGAATTTCACGCTCTGCAGCTGAAGAACTCTGATGGCCTCATTCACACAGGAAAAAATAAACTGATTTATCCTTCTCTTTCTTGCTCCCTCTTTCTTCCCTCCCCCACCACATCTCTATCCCCCACCCCCCTGTATATATATGTGTGTGTGTGTGTGTGTGTGTGTGTGTGTGTGTGTGTGTACAGAGAGCGAGGGAGGGACAAGAGAATACATCATATATCCTAACTATCTCTGTATATTGAGTTTACTGTTATAGCATTTGTTGGATCCTCACATCCTTGCAGTTTATAGGATATTTGTTGAACACCATAAAAATCAACTAGCCTCTTGATGCTGAAAAAATAAAATACACTCATGGCGCAGAGGTAAATCTAGACATTTTGTGGCCAGACCCTGAGTAGTTCAGCAAACAGAGGTTGGAACCCCCAGTCTGAAACTATTTCAAATCCCCCATCCACTGCGTACTATCCATGGCCATGTTGCCATTGTTCATTTCCGATAGCTCACTATGCACATTGGCTAACCTTTTCTCCTCCAATGGAAGCTTTTAATTTTGGAAGTTTACAGGATGTGGAGATAACAGCACAACCCATACGCTCAGCTGTTGCTCATGAATGGTGCCCAGATACTGCAGACAGTGCTTTTTACAAGCACTGTCCACAGTGATCCCCATATGGTGGCTATAACAAAATACAAGCCATGTGGTTCCATTGTTTCATATACAGCATGCCTGTGTGGAAAACCTTCAGTCTTCAAATATTCTGAGAAATGTGAGACCTTTCACTTTATAAATGTTAAAGAAATGAGTATTTCAAGTCATTTAGAATGATCTGAAACCAAATGTGACGGAAGTCTTCTCATGCATAGCAGCCTTCTTCACACTGGGAGCTTCCAAACAAATTGGAATGCAACTCCCATCATCTCCACCCAAATGGCTATAGGATCTGTCAGTTATTCAGCTTCCTAGCCAAATAATATTCTCTTTCCTTGACAATATTATTCAGCATTGCACATGGGTTCAGTGTTGTGTTAAGTGTATGTTTTACTACTTGTTTAGAAAGAGACATTTACTTAAGCAATGCCAGAAGGAACTGGCTGATGTGATGCCAGGCAGTGTGTTGCCTTTGCTATTCAGTCTTCAGAGAGAAGGAGATGGCCAGAGAACCAGTATAGTCCAAAGTGTTAAAAGGACAACCATGGGGAACAAGGGACAATGCTGCTCGGCGAGGTTCGCCCACATCGATTTATTTCCCAGAGCTAATTCCATAGTCCAATGGAAAATGAGGGAGGATGTGTTGTGTTATTGATGAAATGGATTAATGCAACTGCCCTGAATAGAGCATGCTGTGAACTGCACTGGCTTTAGAACTGTTTCATGAGAAGTCGAAGTAAAAGAAGTTGGGAAAGAAGGCAACGTACAGCCACTGCTTTTGGCAGGGCTTTACCTCCACAAGAGAATCAGATTGGGTGGCATGATGCACCACAAAATGGCATGAAGCCCACTGCCACACATCTTGCTTATTCACATCCTTCTCTTATTTCGAGGACTGGCAATCAGGGGAGGGAACAGGATCCACCAGGTCCTGTATTTGCTAAGAAACATTTTTCCTTTTATTACAGAATCTTGCGAGGGATCACCACACAAAATGTTTCCAGGTCAGGTTTGGGGCAACAGCTGCCTTCTGGTCTCCTCTGTTCAGCTCCTAGCATCCTCCTCAGGCTCTTGGGCTTCAGAGCTTGCTGCTTCCCAGCATTACCTTTTTCAACCTCCTTGGCTCATGTTCCAGCTTGACTGTCCTGTATTGCATTTCTGGGACCAGTTATCCTCAGTTCTTCCCAGACCACTTTGTCAAAGGTCTAGTTTGACTGTTAGCATCTCTTCAGAGTGTGTTCCTTTCTGCTGGACTGATGATGAATCTGGGATACCTTCTTCATCCCAAACACTCGCTCTACCACTGGAGCTTTCTTTGGGGCCTGTCTCAACATCTCCTCTTGACTCTGGTCCTGAGCATACTGAGATTCATGCTGAAGTTCATATTCTTGGCACTCTGTGTGTTTGGCTGCCTGCAGCCAGTGCGGACATTCCTGTGTAAAAATGCTCTTTTTATGAGCTAGTGCCAGCTAGCACAGAGCTAGTGCCACTGTAATTTGATACAGATGTGCCTGTACCTCTGGAACTGGAGCTGAACAGCTTATGGAAGGGGCAGGAAGGATCAGCTCCTCCTCCCCCAGATTTCTCCATTTTACCTGACATAGCATTTAGCTTGTACATTTCTTTCTTGTACATGGATGCATGTAGTGGCATCCAGTGCAGATTTCTATGAGGGATGGTTGTTCTTCTACATGGAAAGCTGCTACAGTATATGCTGTCCAGTCACCAGATCAGAGTAGGGCTGAATTCAAACATAACAAGCCATGCTGGAAACCACACAGGCATGGCTTGTTGTTATGTGTGAATCTAGCACCCCTGATGAAGCATGGCATGTTTGGTTCCCATGAAACCACACAGAGAAACAATGGTTTGATGTAAGGTTCCCATGCTTCATCATGGCTTGTTGTTATGTTACAACGTTTCTGTGCAGTTTCCACATTTCTACCCATAGAGTTTGGCAGCAAGAGCAAAGGGGAAGGATTCCTTTTTGGGAAAGCACACTGAATCAGTTCACCTATCTGTTGTTTACTCCACCCACCCACCCACAGCCCCCCCCGCCCCCCCGCTAGAGAGACTGTAACTGTCTGCTTATGGGAGGGAAATGGTCTATTATTCTGCCATTATTTGAGGCTGAATGAATTAGCTTAAGGGTGCATCTGACAGCAGCCAGCCAGCAAGAGCTAAATGCAATTCCCAAGTTCTTTTTCTGTGAGAGAGATATGAGAATACGTATGTGACCATTACTTCCAAGCATTTATTATCTATCCATATCATCATCTAGAAAGGTATGGATGCAAAATTCTTGCGGTTCTCAGTTCTAGATAATTGGGTTGTAGTTTTGCTAGTAATGGATTCTAATTTGCAGTGAAATTGCCAAAATGCACGAAGAGAAATCTGGTCTTTTTGCATGCATGCTTTAAAACAGATGGGTGTCCAGTCACTGTTTCTGCAGAAGTCATTGCTTTTGCTCTTGCTGTGCTCTCCCTCTTGCTGTGGGTGTGCATGTGTGCGCACACGTGTGTGCGTGCAGCCTGCATGCATGCTGGCATGTACTTGTGCCTGTGTGTCTCTGTCTGTGTCCTATCTGGAAGGACACAAGCTTTGGAGCAGTGGCTTAGACAGAGATGCAGTGGGCTCTTTTGCCACAGCTTCAGCCTGGGGCAGATTAACCACACCCAATGCAGCAACACAAAAAATTGTTCATTTCAAGCCTAGAGCAGTGACTCATGCAGAAAAGCAACCCTGATTTTCAAAGAGACATCATTTTGCCAGTCTCTAGGTCAGGAGTGGTTCAATCAATGACATCCAAATAAAGCAGAATTGCCCATCTCTAGTGGAGACCGGTTGGAAAGAAGCAATGCCCATGCAGAGATGCACACACAGCCTTCTCTGTGGATGTTTTGGGCTTGCAACACCCTTTAGTGACTGAAATAGCTTATTTCTCAAAGCACACGAACTGTTCCCTAATGGCACATAGTTTGGAAATTACTGTACTAAAGTCATGGGAGTCTCCCGCCAACTGAGATCTGGCAAGGCAAACGGGTTTATAGGCCAGGAGAATAGTTTGAGCAAGTGCTGAGCTAATTGAGATGGCAGCCCTTGTGGATGAGGAACTGTTCTGCTCTGAATCGCTGTAAAATGGGGGTGAGATAAAAAGTACAGTGTAGGAAGAAGGGGGCTTAAGGCATGCAGGGGATGCAGCTTAAGGCATCACATGATCCCTCCCACCCCCACACTGGATGGTGGTGGCTGTTATTAAAACTATTATCCCCTTGGTGACTGTTATTTTAGTAGTAACCCCTGCTAGAAGGTTTTAAAAGTTATAAATTTTGTAGGAAAGATATCTGTTCCCCTTCCTCCACTGCTATCACTTTTGAGTGAAATGGAAAGACCATCTACTGTGTTATGAGATAACTGAGCCAGAGCAAATTCTCTTGATTACTATTTAGGCTAAAAAATGGTCAGGAGGGGCGAGCATGCAGGGAGATGTAGCTGCCAGTCAGTTCATACCATTTTGAATGGTTTAAGTTTTGACTTTTGCCTTACAGTCTCCAAAGATTACCAGACAGTTACAAGACAAGAAAAAGAATAACTATCTTGAATGTGATCACAGCTGATGTTAAAGCAGTTCTGATTCTCTGACTTATTTCAGCCCTATTTAATTGTGCTATATCAGCTCCTGGGGGGCTTATTAACCTACAGTCTTGCAGAACGAAGCTTGTCAGCACTGAAGGATGCCTTCCTTCTTCTGATTCTTTTCCAAGCCATTTAGCATTTAGCTTTTGCTCCATTCCAAGTTCATTTAACAAGCGGATTACATCAGTTATTCATTACCTTTACAATTCCAGCATGTTGCAATTTCATCCTGTGTTGGAACCAGCCCTAACTCCCTTCCTTCTCCCTGTGATTGATGGCAAAGGACCCTGGAAGAGGACTGGCAGGCAAGGACACTTCTGACTGGCCAGAGGGGTCGGAGGGCATTCTGGTGCTCTGCAGGCAGGGATCCACGTGGCAATAGAGAGAAAGCCAGAATAGTCTTAGAGGAGCAAGGTGAGTCAGCAACTGGAAGAGGAGGGAAATCTGTTGCATTCACAAACCAGTGGCTGAACTTGTCAGCATCGGGGAACAGCGGCAACTAACCTTAAACTGGTCCTTGTGGGGTAAAGAAAATTCAGGAGATTATGACAACACACAGCTGAGATACAATTTATCAAGAGGGTTAATTTTACCACCAGAGGCTTACATCAAGATAAAGGGTCTTAAAAATAATATTTTCATGTGTTATGTGGCTTATCTAGTGTGTTATCGACAATAATTGTGTTGTGATTGGCCAGTTAAGCACAGAATTGCCACTGTAGGTATTTTCTGCAGTTCATGTCCTTCCTCACTGCTTGCAGTTCTTTCCCCCACATGGAACTGATACCATGCTGTGTATAAATAGAGGAAAATTCACCCTGACTGATTAAGAGCCTGGAAGGATCTAATTGCATCTTCCAGGGGATTGGTACTTTGCATTACACTGAGTCAGTCGGAAATACACATCTGGGTATCTGGGTTGGGCATGTTCTTTGTTTGGAGGTATTTCCAGAAAAAGGAGAGAAAGGGAGGTTCGGCTTATTACAAGCAGCTCTCTAAGATGGCCCTTAAACACATTTAAAAGTCAAATGTTGGCTGTCTAAATGTTTCTCACTCCTTGCAAGGAAGAAGGGCCAACACACTGCCTAGATTTTGCAGAAGCCAGTGGTACCTTGCCCCAGCACCTTGTGCCCCCCACCCTGCCCCACAGTGCCTGTCCTAAAGACAGTGGGAAAGAGCCATGGGAACTGAAAAGATGCGGGGGAGGCCCCCAGGATGCAGAGCTCCCATTGCAACCTTGGAAGACTTTTCCAAAGTCACGGCAAGGCCTCTGCCCTTGCCTATGATCAAACGGCTTCTACGAGCCATGGGATTGTGCTGTAACAGCCTCACTCCATATTTATTGGAAGTACACTCCATGGATTTCACTGGAATCCTAATTGAGACACAAATAGGAAGGAAGCCCGTTCAAAACAAAAATAACCCTGCTCTGTCAAACATCACTAATGCAGGCAGAGTCGAGCTGATGTTATCGATTGGTACTCATTACATGAGCAAGCAGCAAGTTTGCGTCCACATGTGCGCGCATGACTTTATTTATTGTACGTGCTGCTATGCAATGCTCTGAAAGCTTTCCTATTTTAGTTACTTAACTGTGAATGAAGTGTCAAATGCACTTTCCGGTATGGACACCATTATTTCCCTAGCAAAACAAGGGAATAAATATGCCACAAAAAAGAGGCAGCAGTGGGAAAAGCTGCTGGAGTTGCAGCGAGCTGTGTTAACTTTTACTGAGAGCTTCAGGCTTTGCAGGCATGTGCCTAACTAAACTCCCCCCACCCAAAAAAGTGTTGGTTTTTTAAGAGATTAAAAGCCATTTGGGGAATGGTATATTTAGAACCAAGAAGCAATGGGGGCTGGCGAAAAGGGGCTTCTTGTAAGTCTATTTGTTTTGTGTTCTGTTATAGTCTGCAGGTGGGAATGACTTTCTGTACTGGTGAAATCCCTTCTTTCCAAAGGCTGCACAGGAAAAGAATGGCTGATGGGCTGCCACCAGTCATCACGGACATCTTGACACATCCTAGTCTGCCCAGCTGCTTGGCCAGCTACTGACCCCTATAAAGATAGGAAAAGAAAAGAAAGGCACTTCTGATTTTCTTTGCCAAAGCCTATATACACTTTGAGCAGATCCTAAGAATTAAAATGTTCAATGGTAGCTTTGCATGGGGAGTTTAGGGAGAATTCCCTTTTAAAACAACACAGCCAAATGATCTACACACACATATGGACTTTGTGACAACATGAAAACCCAAAATAAGGTAAGGCAACAATTACACATGCAGGGAATTCCAGGCAAAACAAACAAAGGGCAATCTCATTGAACTAGTTATGTGTTTCTGACACGAACACTGGCCATGCAGAGATCACCACAAAGCGGTTGTTGGAGAAAGAGCATCATGGCCTCCAAGCAGTTGGTATATGGAGGGCTATGGAGCTTTTATGGCAATCTGAGTTCAGGAAAAGCTGTCATTTAGTAGACTTATTTTTTGTTTTGTCCATTCACGCAATACTCTTAGTTTCTGGCTTCGGTGGCCTAATTGTCAAATTACTTAGTGGGTGGCTCCATCTTCTTAAGGACACTCAATTTACATTTCAAAGAGGCCAGCTGTTGTGAACCAGTTAGCCTATTCTAAAGAAAGAACTTAAGGTCTGGGATGTTTATCTGAGAACAGGAAGATAGCAGTGGCCTTTAAGGTAACATACAAGAAGCTCTAAGGAGTAATGTTGGATTAAATTGATAGTATTTACACTGTTTGTATTTTATCTTTTGTATTTAGTTTTACTGTCACTTATTCATTGGTTCTGAATTTGATCTTTTTGCTGTTGTTTAATTGTTAGATGTTTTAAGAGTTTTTAAGCACTACAGTTAGTGGTATTTATTACTGTTGAACACGATTCATAGAAATGTAGGATATAAATAATTGGGAAGGCTGCTCTGCCAGCCTCATGTAGCCTGTCTCATAAATAAAGTGGACTATAGTCCATGAAAACATATGCCAGGATAAACTTGTTCATTTTTTAAAGTGCCACAAGATTGTTGCTTGCTGCAAGGAGTAAGGACAGCTGTCCTCTGGAAGTCGAGCAATAAGTTATTTCATTTAGATCAGTTTGTTCTGGAGTAGAAGTCAGCTGGTCACAATGCTTCGCAACACTAACACCTTCTGTGACTGAATTCTGGCATTTACAGAAAGGCCTGGCAGCTTGCGCTGGGAAAGTCCAGGAGGAGGGCAGGAGGGGAAACCAAGTGGCAGAGGAGCTGAAGAGGACAGAACAAGGGAGATAGAGGAGAGTCCCTGCAAGCAGAGCTGGCATCCAGGGTAGGCAGGGCTGGGCACCTGCCAAGGGCCGCACCCGGCAAGGACTCACTGACAAGAGCCTCTTGACGGGTTCCTCCTTTTCACCATGACAAGCGGCCTGCTTGACTGCCTCGTACTCTAGCCCAGTCCCCGGTGCTGGTCATTCTCCTCTGCCTGTCTGCCAAGCAAGCAAGTGGTTGGCACCAGCCCTAGAGGGTCCCCGTGGAATGACAGCTTCCGTAGTGCTCTGTCTCAGTGAGGCTACCAACAGCTATTGCTTCACTTCTTTATCATTGCTACCATTGGCTTGCTTGACAGGCAAGTGAAGAAGAAGCCAGTGGCAGCGGCCTCCCCTCTTTCTCACAACCACCATTGTCTGGACCAAGGTGAGAGACAAGCAAACAAGCAGGTGCGATGATGGAGAGGAGGACCTCCAAGGGCCTCTTGCAAGTGGGCCTCTGCTGAAATGTGGGCTCTCAGCTGGTGCCTGACTACAGCTACCCTTGAAGCCAGGCCTACAAGTGGTAGGGATCGTCAGGAAGAGGAACAATAGCAATTGGACTTAGTGGGAAGGGGGCTTATTGACGGTGCCTCATCCAAGGGCCTTCACCAACTGGAGCTGACTCTGCAAGTGTCAGTTTTGGTCTCAGTGTGGACACAGGAGCAATGTGTCCTTCCACTGGCAGCCTGCTGGAAGCAGAGTGGGGTGGAGCCATTAAGGAAGAAAGAGAAAAGGTGGCAAAATAAGAGAGAAAGGAGTGACCCTGAGCCTAAACTCCAATGAAAAGTAGGCTCTGAACAATTGCAGGCAAGGAACTGGCCCTTGAAAAGAACGTGGTTGTTCACAACTCTACTACAGAATATAGTAATTGAAAAATTACTGCATTTTCACCCATGCTGTGGTCATCCATGTTGTGACCCATGCTGTGACTTGAGAGCAAGGAATCAACATGACTAACAGTAAAAAGAAGAGTGTAGCAACTCAAGCGTCTTGATTCCCAGGTTTGTGACCCAGGTCTCTGACCCATCTTTCAGTGGCGTAGTGGTAAATTATACAGTCTGCAACTTCATGCCAATGTCCACTATCCTTCTAGGCCTTGCCCTTTTGTTTTCATTCCCCACTCCCAACCATCTTCAGTCACAGTTTGAATCTGTCAGCACAGCGAACTCCTAAAGTGCAATTTTCATGTTGTCTCACCAAGAACAGCTATTGCCATATGTTTCAAATTATCATATTCCATTGTGAAGTTTCTGGTCATAGGGCGATTTCCATAATACTTTTTAATTCATTGCAGATCTGGTGCTTTTGGAACAACATAATGAATATAATACATATTGGGTCCTTTTCCTATCTAAGAGCTTGAGGTGCGCATGCTGGATTCCATGGGCACATTTTTAGGCAGTAGAAACAGTGATTGGCTCGGGATGGCTGAGTTCAAATGTAATGCAAAACCATTGTTAAATGTTAATGTCTGAATTCAGACCTGCTTACAAAGTGTGGTTTGGTTGGGGCTGAAAACCAGGACATGAAAACATGTGAGTTTTTGCTCTCTTCATTTGTAGATTGTTGAATCCTGAAAAAAATGAGAAACAAAAACAAACAAGCAGCTCAGAACCATGGTTTTCTTGTTGTGTCTGAAAGCTCACAATTCTAGGGCCTGTTCAGTTATGGGATGCACCTTATGCAATGTCTTCTCCAAGGAACTAATAGTAGAGCCCATATTATTAGCCTTGTGGCTCTCTGAGATTCTAGACCAGGGGTCTCAAACTCAACTTACCCGGGGGCCGCTGGAAGTAGAGGCTGGGTGAGGCTGGGCCGCATCAAGTATGCCACAAAAAAAGGATTTCAAGTATTCCAAAAAAAAAAGTACAACTGATCCAATCTTCTCAATCTTTACTAATAATAATTCAGAACATGGACGGTTCTTCAGAACATAGGCTTCTCTTACTTCCTCCTACTCCTTGCTGCCAGAGACCTGACAGCGCTTCCTCTTACACAGCTGAGCCACATTTGGCTTGAGGGAGGAAGCAGCTGAGACCCTCAGTATGGCTTGAAGATGCTCATCAGTAAGTTTGGACCTGAACTTTGACTTATTAAAGTTCATGGTGGAGAAGAGCTTTTCACACAGATAGGTGCTCCCAAAAGGCACATGGTCCGCTTGAACATCCTGGAAAGCTCAGGGAAGGTAAGGGGCAATTCTCTCAAAAATTGTCCAAGCTTGTCTGCTTTTCCACTCACCTCCTTGAACTTGGCTTTGAGTTCAGAATTGCACTGCAGGTCTATTAGCTCCATTTGAAGCACAGGGCAGGGAGGGGCATCTTCCTCATCGAAGGAGAAGGGGTCAGCAAAAATTTGAAAAGTGGCTTTGTGTGTCTTGAAATCTGCAAACCTGTGATCAAATTCTTCCTGTAGCTTTACAATGGCATCAGCATACTTCTCACCACTGAATGGTGTGCCAGAATCCATGAGTGCCTTGCATGCTGGGAAATGGCAGAGGTTTGTCTGAGAAAGCTGGGCTTTCTATAACACGAGTTTTGTGGAGAATGCTCTGACATTGTCATAGGCAGCACTGACAAGCTGCCCCTGGCCTTGTAATTTCTTGTTCAGTACATTCAGCTCCTGTGTGATGTCAACAAGAAAATCGGTGGTGGTGGGCCGCTCATCCCGTGCCGCTCCTGGAGGCCGGCCCGGGTGCCGCTGGCGCTTTGAAGGCCGCAGGGCCCCTCTCCCATCCCAGCGCGCAGCTTAGAAGGAACATTGCGCCCAGGGTAACGACTCACACAGGTGCGTGTGAGAAAAACGCGCAGGCCGCACTATCACTAAACTTTGATATCAAGTGGGGGCCACAAAATATCATCCCACGGGCTGCAATTGGCCAGCGGGCCGTGAGTTTGAGACCCCTGTTCTAGACCCTCATTTGCTTAGGCATTTTAAACACCATTTGTTCACCTTTTGCACTTGTCTATGATGCTCGTGTGTATGATATTTTTAATTGTATGTTATAATTGTAATGAAGACAGTGTAGTCAACCTCAATTCTATTAAGAGGAAGAGTGGTATATAACCAATTTAAATTAGCTTTAGTGAGAATTCTTAACTGTGATTATGGTTACCACAAACCAGCCTCCTGTTACTTTCTTACCCAGCTGCTATCCTAAAATGATTGATACATGATAGATATGTCTTCCAGAAAGTATATTAAAGTTTGAGCAGATTATTTTAATATCCTCTAGCTAACAAGCTATGCCAATTTTAGGCTGTAAAAGGATACAAAAGGAGTGAGGGAGGGCCATGTTTCACTGCTGGCTGTCTAGAATGTTCTTGAGCTATTCTCATAAATATAAAAACCACATTTGTTTAATTGGAGCCAAATTCTCCTGAATTAAAGACAAAACAAGTCAGTTCAATATAGCAAGGGCTTTTAAAGCAGTGCAGACCTTGGTCTGCTGCCATTGGGGTTCATCCTGTTAAAACATCCATTGTTTTATATAGGTGAGCGATTGGTCCCTTGCCTAAAAGTCAAGGTCAAAGAGGTAGGACTGTCCGTTGAGAAGGCAGGTGACCAGAGCTTCTCCACAGGGTTGCAGCCCGGATTAACTCCTAAGCAGAATCACAGGCTCCACAGCACCCTGCAGCTTAATAGGGAAAAGATTGTACAGGAAAGCAGCCAAGAAGAAAGACAACGTTCCAGCTGCTGCTGCTGCTGAAAGCATATTGCAGTTGGCATTTGGTTCTCTGCAGATGCCAGACACATCCCATACAGAGTGAAAGGGTGGTCCCCAGTGCTGGATCACTCGGAGGAAAATTCAATAGTGGCAGCAACAGATGAAGCAATGCCAAATTAGGACAAAAATAACCGGCATAGCCTGGTTTGTTTCATTAAATCTGTGCAAATGGGGCTATGTTGCACTTTTAGGAAAGGAGAGTCACACGATTTCCAGATGTCTTTGTGTCTATATGTGCATATTTCCCACTTCCCATATTTCCCATTTCCCGCCCAACCAGCCTAAATATTAAACTGTTTAGACCTGCCTTTAAACACATGCAGATAGAAGCAGCAGCAGCATTGACCCCACTGGCTTCTGCCCACTCCCTCAAGCCCACAGACCACATCTAGCCCAATGAGGGTCTCAAATGGGTCCTCTGGAGTCCTCCAGGTTCTTTGCCCCCTTCCCTCATCCCCTTTCTCCCAAACACCAAACCTATGAAGCAAGCTTAATATTTCCATGCTAGGTGGAGTGAGAGGATGGATTCACTTCAGCTGATTAAATCCACGCTGCCCCATTTCTTGAGTGGAAGGCTTGGCCTCTTTCTACAGGGTAGCAGGTTTCTATTGATTCAAGAAGAAGAGAGCTTCCCAGTCATCTGCGGGAGCCAGAGATGTTTCCCTTCCTGCACATCATGCCAATGAGCTGTTTTGCATTCTGTGAAATACACTGGCTGACACAGAATACACATGTATATGCAGTGTCCCTCCAGTGAAAATACGACTTGAAATGCAAGTGGCAAAAGGGTTCTTTACTATGTACACACAGAAAGAAGGTCCACAGCATTCTTTTGTTTTTCTTTAAGTGCATCCTATGTAGAATCAGCTGTAGCTCCAGCTAAAATCTGGAGCACATTGACATTCATAGGTGAATGCTAGCAATTCTGGATGCATTTCTGGGTGTTCAGAAACCTCTGCTCAAGAAAGCTGCTGCCGGGGCTGCCATAGGTCTGCGGATAGGACAGCACACTATCATGCAGGTAGACTCCACAGAGAAGTTCTTTGTGCAGATGAGGCACAGGTGGACCATCTGAACTAGCTTTGAATCACTCACAATTTAGCTAGAGACACAGAATTAAGGGACACGGAGCTGTGGCTTTCCAATGGTCCAAAACAGAGCAAGATCTATCAGTGATGGAGGGTGAGCTAGTCTTAAAGGTAGTTCACATCACAGAGGCTGCCCTTTTAACCTCCTGCAGGTTTGATACTGGCAGAAATTCAGGCAACCAGCAAATGGCAGGTGGCAGTATGGATCTGGATTGGGATAGTGCACACTTACTCTAAGCTGAGACAGAGAGTGGTAGATCATTGTAACATGTAGTTCAACCCCAAGTCTGCACTCAGAACTGCATTCAGAAGGCCCAGAACATTTGGGATACAGAAATAGAAACATTCTGCTTGTAGCTGGCATATGCACTGACCCAGGCAATCTGCTGAACTCTGTGGACCTTACTTCTAAGGAAATATGCCTAAGATTGCACTGGCTTCAACCTTGTAACTCAATTTACAGTAGAAGACTGAGTTGCATTTTATGCTTGCTCCAGAGATCTGCAATTAAATGCAACACATTTCTTGGAAGAAATGGTCTGCATTCAGCTGACAATGCTGTTTTCATTATAGACAAATGGATTCTGACCAAGCTGAGCACCCACTCTTTGCCTGCCAAGCCTGACCTGGTGGGCGGGAGGGCAGGAAGCATCAGAACAGTTCTGCAGTCGATGTGGCCTGCTGGTTGAGATTAAAGAATTCTGACCTATGGCCTAAAGTTCTATGATTTAAAGACTGTAGCCGTATTTCCCTGTAGCATTGCATTAGAATTGTATGGACTGCAAATCTAAGTTTTAACAGGATTTAAATGATGGTTTGTGGAGTATGTGTATTGATAACTTTTAGGAAGATGAAGGGCACAATCCATCCAAAAGTAAGCATGTTTAATACTCATTGCTTCCAACAGAGAGAGGTTTAATCCTTTCTAGCTGAAATGCACACAGTCTAAAAGTATGCTTGAATTTTGCCCCAATATTTTTTTAATTAGGCCTTTGTTTTTACCATCATCTCAAAGAATTAGTAAGCACGATCAGACAAACCACAAAAGGCTTAACTGGCTGCATGGTATAAAAGGGCTGGGGCAGAGACCCGCACACCTCCCAGTCTGATAGTGCAGTTTCAGCAGGACTTCTTATAGCTATTGAACAGCATTTTTTCTATATGGCCACAGGGAGATGCACATATTGTGCTAACAGCATCAGTAACATCTCAGGGCCCTGAAGAGCAAGTCACTGCTGGTGCCCTGGTGCGAACATGACGTGAACAGATGGTCCTGTCTACTGACCTACACAGCACAGGACAAATTGCTCACAGGCTGGGATGCTGCCACTGCTGTGGAAGAGTGGGATATTAAAAGGGTGCTACGATGGTGACTTAATACATTTGTGAGTGTAGCAGTTAATTCCACTCTGGGATTCAGGGTATGTTGTTTACTTCATGAAGGAGCCGTGATATGGATAGGGCAAGTTTAAGGCTACCTCTGAGTGTCCTTCTGTGTCAAAAATGACACAGTCTACAACAAAGGTCTTTCAGGGTTATGCCACGCAAAGAAACACGGACTCTCATTGTCCTTCATTTCAACACATAGGAGAGTCTGCCAGGCGTCATCTGATTTGAGAGCTTTCACTGTAAGTCTGCTGGGTATTTCTGTTCTCAACTCTAGGGTGGCCATTTATACATTGCTAAAAAAGAGGACATGCATCACCAGAAAATTAGACAATGGAGGGCACTGATTTGCCCTAACATATTCAGCAAATAGATGCATTTTAGGTGCACATTTAGAAATGTGCAATTGAAATAGAAAAGGTGAAAATCTCATGATAGTGACAAAACTCAGATCAGGTTTGACCTTACCCATTCAGTTGCCTGCCAAGAGGCTAGTGCCTGATGGGCAATTTCACAGCCCCAGTCCTCCTCTTCCGTATGGTTCTTTGATTTTAACCCACTCTTGGACTGGGCAGCCTCTCCAACAAGACAGACCTCCAAAGAGAGGACTATCTTTGACAACTATCCTCTGGATAGTAGGAAAACTGAACATCTTATCCAAGCTGGGAAGCCACATGTTGAGCCCAACCATCTCTTCAGGGTCACAGACATGCATATGTTCCCAGCATCTGAACCTGTAAAGCTTCAATCGTACAACCAACTGGCTGTGAACACCAAGATCTCCCTGTTGGTGCTTGTTTGGCTCTCATCTTGGGGCTTCTTGGCGTATGATGCAATGTAGTCACACAGCACCTAGACGTATTGCACATCAGTGATGAACCCGTTGTGGAAGGGTACTCGCCACACCTGCAGCTCCTCCTCCCATCAGTTGGATGGGACAGCCATGGCTACTGTAGTAAGCATGCAGACCAGGTCTGAGTCAGATCCTTGGTCCATCTAACCTAGTATTATGAACACTGATTGGATGTCCCCTTTCAGGCAGCAATTTTTACTGGTCTGCCTGGGGACTGAACTTACTGAATTTAAAGCAAGGGGTCTACCCACAATGAGTTATGGAGAAATTGTACTGGTGCAGTACTAGGTTTTGAGTATTGGAGCTCATCATGAAAGCCCTTGTAGCTATTCTTTCCAGAGGATCCATGGCCACCTCATGGTGCGGAATCCATGGGTACACACCACCTCCCTCTTTTTACTTTTTATACTCAAACAAGCTAACATTCTGGTTAAAAAACTTCAGCATAAAACACACACCAGCCCACAAAATCTCACAAGGTTACTTGGCATGATAGCACTTCTACCAAAAAGTAAGCATTACTGAACATGGTGGGGCTTACTTCTTCCTGAAGAGGTTCAACTGGTAAAATTCACTAAGTTTAGCAAGCCTTATTCCATCAGCTGCAATGCAGCTTTTACTTTTAAATCAGAAACGCAAACATGTTGCAAAAGAAATGTTAGCAGTTGAACTTAAAGAAAAGGACATATGCATCCAGTGTCTGTATAATTACTTTCTGCATTCCCTGACTTCCTCTTTGCTAATTTGTCTGAAATTTGAAAGCATTGCTATCACTTCGTTCACTTTGCAGGACAAGGTGAATCAATAAAGAACTGGAATCCTCTGGCAGACATCATCGTAACCCGTTCTGTAAGGGGGGGAAAGCAATCCAATCCAACACAAAACTGATTCCCACACTCTTCCCCTCCACTGTCTGCACTGCAGGTAAATTGTTATAATACAAAAAGCTAAGCTAGACTGGGAAGGTCAGAAAAAGGTGGAACCCAAACAGCTTACCCAGGCAGCATCAGTATGTTCAGTTCTCTTTAACTGAACACATTTTATTGGATCAAAAATAGCCTTGTTTACTTAAAAGCCGTGCTGCTAAGGCTATGCAGCTTCAAATTAACTCACCTCTTAAGTCATCCAAAGCGTGTGGGTCTTTCCTTAATTATGCCAGCAATGTATGAAGAGTCATCTAGGCTACAGTCCTATGTTAAAAATAAAGGCATTACAGGCTGTGAGACGATTGTAAATAAGCAACTGCGCACACATGCGGTCATCTGGCATGGCATCATCCTTGCATGCAGATGAGCGAAAGTGGTAGCCTTTGGTGCACAAAGCCCCGCATTTGTCAGCCTGCAACTCCCTTCAGCCTCAGCCAGCCAGGTCAGTGGAGAGGGATGCTGGGGCTGCAATCTACTGACTTCTGGAGGGCCACCAATTGGCCACCCCAACCTAAAGTGTGAAGGAGGGAGAAAAGGGCCCACTGTGTGTGGGGGGGGGGGGTAAAGTGATGAGGTATAAAAAGGGGTTTTATCTGCATTTTCCTGAACATGAGTAGAATCCTTGCATGACCAGAAAGCCTGATAAACAAGGTCCTGCTTGTGCAGCACATACCAACAAACCAACATACCAAAAAACAACACACTGCATCCAACATTAATGATAAAATCAAAGATAAAACCAATTAAATGTTAAAATGTTGGGAAAATTAAAAGGCTTTCACTTGATGCTGAAAAGAATAAAGCAATGGTGCTAGGTGAACCTCCCTGGAGAGCATATTCCACAGTCAAGGTGCCACCACCAAAAAGGCCCTTCTCTGGGTAGCTACCCTCCTAATTTCCTTCAAAGAGGGCTCCCAGGGAAGAACCTCTGCCTCAGATCTCAAGGGGCGGGCAGACACATAGGGAAGAGTGTATGGAGTGGCCTCCCATTCCCAGCAAGATTAGGAATGGGGTATGGTATGCATACATGCGCATGCGCAGGGCCAATGTGTTAGGCCCCCATGTTCCTTGCATGCACTTAGATGGTTTTGGGAACTCAGAAGTTCCAGCATGATGCCTGCTCTCATGTCACTAAATCCAGTGGGGATCTTGCCCTGCATTATGTGTGAGATAGGATTCCCTTTCCCTGACTGATTTTGAGTTCATGTTTTCATTTGCAAGACTCAGTTTTGGTCAAGTTGTGTAAATGATGCAACTTTACTGGGTATGCAAAATTGTGATAGGCTGCGATTGCTGCATAAGTTCCATAGCTGTGAATAATGCCCACTGATGAGTAGTGAGCACTTTTGAAAACTGTTAGTGGGGAAGCTAGCAAAACTCAGTTTTGGTGCTGTTCTGTTTCTCATCATAGCCTAGAGAACAGTATTTAATCCTGGATAACACAATAAGGTGGAATAATCCAAACATATTTTAATGTGTTTGGAGAAGTTGACAAGTTTGCAAGAGAAAAATTGAGAAACTAGCAGATTTATTGACATTCCTTCCTTTTTAATTATTATTGCTTTTATATCCCAAGAGGTTTTCCCTTCTTGCAAGAAATCCAAGACACTTTCATGGTCCTCCTCTCTATTTTATCTTCACAAACATCAGTGATTAGCACAACACCACCTTGTGAACTTTATGGTTAAGAGGGGACTAGAAACCAGCTCTCCAAAGACCCATTGAACACTTTAATGCTACACTAGGCATGCTTTTTCAAGAAAATTGCAAAGAGATTTTTGGCAGTAAGAGTGAGGGTAGAACTGGGTATTAATGGTCTCTCCCAAGTCTATTGTAGACACAAAATGAAAAAAGGTCAAAATAAAATTTCTGGCTTTGACATAGATGCTTAGTTCATTCCCTAATGCAAGGAATAATGACCATGTGCCCTGGGACTGATGGAGTTGGATGGAGGGGCATGAGTTCCTAACAATTTATGTTCATGAAAACTACACTAAAAAAATGGACGCTGGAGTCCACTGAAATAGAGATACCTTCTATTTGTAAGTATATGTGTATGGTTAGCCATGTACTTTTTTAACACAACTGGAAAAAATGTTTTGCAAACATTTTATTCTATTTTATTTATCTATTTACTGTACTTTTAAGCCACCCAATAACTGAAGTTCTCTAGGCACTGTACCAGTATAAGCTATCAAAGAATTAAAAAGGTATAAGCTGGATGATTTTTAATAAGGGAAACTCCTAATTTGAAAACAAACTAATACACCTCCACAATTCCAGGTCCAAATGCTACCATGTTTACATAACATGTGGTAAACAATGCAACCCTCTAAAACAAATAAATCAGTGGTGGTTTCCTAAACACAAACTCTGTCCAGCATTAAGAGAAATAGTCATGGCTAAATTCCAGTGCTTAAGAAGAGGCCCACCCAAGAATGCTGGGCTTCCGCTCAAATGATAAAAGAATATTTATTATCTTTCTCTCATTTACAAGAATCAGTCAGTCTCATGCAAAGACAACTGATGAAGTATAAGGGTCACTCTGAACTGTGTCCCAGGAGTGGTGCTAATTTTTACTTATTACGTACTCATCGATAGTTGTTAATAAGCTGGTGTTTCTTAAGGACTGAGCTTTAAAAAAAAGCACCTTGTGACTACCAGAAACCAACGCTTGCATAACGTTACTCATACAGTGAAGAAAAGTAACAATTTATTTCCAAAAGTCAGTGGAGCAGTGGCAAAAAAGGTGATTTTTCTTCAAAATAAGGCATTCAATCACTGGTTTGTGCTTTTGCAATGTGATTAGTACTGATGCTGGGAGACCCTTGAATGCTTTTCTAAAAGGTTGTTCGATCCAATTTAGCCAACATTCCCTACTTAAGAGTGTGTCATTGCATAAGGTGCATGGCATAGTCATTTCTAAGCACTGATTCTAATGAATGCATTTATTCAGGTATGCATCTCTCCTCATTTGTATATATCAGATACGTACACAGTCACCTCCATCTAGCAACTGAATTCTCTGCTTCACATGCAGTTGATCTGGATTCCCAACACAATGTCCATCCAGACTCACTCAACCTAGCAGCTGCACTTGTGGATGCAACAGAGGGGACTTGAGCTGGACCAGAGCCAGAATGTTTTGATGACAACTGCAGTCAAAACCCTCCTGAACAAATAGGGAAAGCTCTGGGCCGTCCTCCCATAAGATTCACTCAGAAGAGGGATGGTTTAGGAGAGAGTTAGGCCTTTATTATTTATTTAGACAGCTTATATACCACCCCCTTCGCATAAGCCTTGGGGCGACTTACAATCATTAAAATCCTGCATATAAATTCAAAAAAGACATAAAATACATAAAATAGTGGAAACAGCCTGGTCAGTTTAAAATCAATAAATAAACCTTAACAATTAAAATAGCATTTAAATAAAAAGGTCTTGGCCTGGTGCCAAAAAGCAAATAACAACGGCACCAGGCGGACCTCTCTGGGGAGCGCATTCCATAGGTGGGGCGCCACCGCAGAGAAAGCCCTCCTCCGGGTACTCACCCTCCTAATTTCCTTCACGGAGGGTTCCCGGAGAAGGGCCTCAGCCGCCGATCTCAAGGGGCGGGATGGCATATATGGACGCAGGCGCTCCTTTAGGTAACCAGGACCTAAGCCGTTCAAGGCTTTGTAGGTGATAACCAGCACCTTGAATTGGGCCCAGACTTCAATGGGGAGCCAGTGGAGCTGACAGAGGACTGGGGTTATATGAGAACAACGCCCAGCCCCCGTCAGCAACCTGGCAGCTATATTTTGCACCAATTGAAGTATCCGGACTGTCTTCAAGGGCAGCCCCACATAGAGCGTGTTACAGAAGTCTAATCGGGAAGTGACCAATGCGTGTGTCACTGTCGCCAGGCAGTCGTTCTCCAGGAAGGGACACAGCTGATGTATCAGCTGAAGCTGAAGGAAGGCGCGCCTCGCCACCGCCGTCACCTGAGCTTCTAGGGACAGCTCAGGGTCGAGGAGCACTCCCAAGCTGCGGACCCTGTCCCTCAGAGGGAGTGCAACCTCATTCAGGACAAGGCCCAAGTCCCCCATCCCGAGGCCCGAGCCACCCACCAACAGGACCTCCGTCTTGTCTGGATTGAGCTTCAGTTTATTGGCCCTCATCCAGCCCATTACCTCGGCCAGGCACCGGTTCAGCACAGCCACAGCCTCACCTGGATTGGTGGAAAATGAGAGGTAGAGCTGGGTATCATCAGCATACTAATGATTCCACAGCCCACACCTCCTGATGACCTCTCCCAGCGGTTTCATGTAGATGTTGAATAGCAGGGGACAAAATGAGTTTGTCTCCTTGAGTTTGCCTCCTCTTTTTACAAGGTTGTACTGACTTTTGCTCCCAGATCAGAGCCAAGAAGACTGGAGCCTCTCCACTGAGAGTGTTATATAAATATATATTTATTGCTACAAGCCACTGACATTTTGGTCCTGCAAAGCAAATGCCCTTGGCAGGAAGGCCAATTCTAAAATACAAGGTATTGTAAAGTGATAGCTGGCTTGTAATACATGTTGTCAAGTGTATCAAAATAGCCATCTGCTTGGGAAAAAGAAACAACGCAATAGGTGAAAGATTCAGAGACTTTTGCTCTAGCACTTGCATTGTATCACCCACTGGAAACCTTCTTTATTGCTTTATTGCTTCCCCTGAAGTAGCTCTAGGAATACCACAGGTTTCTCCATCCTACCTGATGTCCAGTTGTTGCATTACAATTCCTATGAACCCAAGCCATCTGTGTCATTCAGAACACTATTTGTTTTTCAGTGCCAGGCCAAGACCTTTTTATTTAAATGTTATTTTAATTAATTGCTAATCTATTTATTGTTTTAACTTATTGCCTGGATGTTTCTAGTTTTTATATATTTGTTTTGTTATTTATTTGATGGAAGCTGCCCCGAGGCTTGTGCGAATGGGGTGGCATATAAGAATCCCAAATAAATAAATACATAAATACATAAAACATCTGCAGCGTGCCTGTTTGGCAGTGGTTTCAATGCCAGTGGAGCAGTGTATCCACTCTGGGTTTCAGTCTGAACTTTGAAAGAGCTGTCCGCAAGATAGATTTGGAACCATGGATAGTGCCTCCACAGTTCAGACTGCGGCCCAGTGTGGAGGTAGTGCTCCACTGATGGAGCCAGCAGCCTTCGCTACTGGCTGGGAAAGACTGATCTACTTTGTAGAATCATAGGGCTTGGCTGGGGTTTGTAGGCCAAGTTATAAGGTGGTTAGATAGCTTGCAAGCCCCCCGCTGCATGAATCTATGGCTCTAGCAAGTGTGTTCTCTAGTCAAACATCTACCACAAGCCTGCCCTGGGGCTGGAGGCACCCTCTGGTTGAAGGACTGTCCACTCCAGGTTTGGTTTAAAGATGGAGAACCCATCAACAGTGAGCACCTGGACAGCAGGCTGAACAGGCAGGCACACAGGTCACCCATTCCTGGACGTCCATGTTATAATAATCTTCTCTAACTGTGCATATAAGCACAAAATAGCATATGCAAAATTTATGCTAATTTCTATCCTCTTTTCAGGTAATGCTTGTCTCTCTCTCTCGGAAATTCATAAGTGGCATTCCTACACCTAGCACAACTCCTGGTGCAGTACAAGCAATACAGAGCTAGAACATCCCCTACAGGTAGTTATTTAGCACCAGTTTGAAGATCACCAGTGAAGGAGAGCCCATCACCCCTTTAGGTAATTGACAAACCGCCTTACTATCAAGGTGTTTTCAATTTTCAACCAGAAACATACTCATTTGCAACTTCCAGTCGGTGAGTTGAAAATACTAGCAATCAGAAGAGATGGTGTGGCTATTCCACCTTTTCTCCTGCATAAATTTTCTTCTTTAAGGAGAATGACAGTAGAAGCAGTAAGAAAACACAGGAGGGTCACAAGCAGAAGGTGACTTCATCTGGACCCCTGTAAACCACTTTAAACGAGGCAAGGTGACAGTTCCTTGGCTGGAAGTCCCGTTAAACTCAGGAGATCTTGTCTTGCCTTCTGGGAGTGCAGAAAACAAATTGTTGCCACCTGCAGTCTGACAGCTCTTCAGGTATTTGGCACATACTGTTACTTCATCCCTCAGTCTTCTGTTCTTCAAGTTCCTTCAGCCTTCTGTCCTAGGACATGTTTCTCAGGCCATAGGCAATCTTTGTTCTTGCTCTCCTTCTTGCTCTCTGGACTGGATGTGGTACTCCAGATTTGGTATTTGAACATGACAAGATCACTGGAAGAGTCATTATTTGCATACTGTGTGCTAGTGCCATGGTAAGGGGAATGTCTTCTCTGCTGGAAAGCAAATGCAGGAATTACAATCCCCTTTTTGTCTTCTAAGGCACACATGTGTATGCAGCGAATCAGTGGCTCAGAATTGGTTACACTGCCCTCTGCTTGCTTCTCTTCCCTCCTTAGCCTTTCCAGTCCATTTTCCTCCATTGTGCAGCCAAGCTGCAAGATTAGAAATAAATCTAGCTAGGGAAACCAAAGGCCTAGCACCCGTTGCACACACAAACTGGGAGATGTAGGCAGGGGGAAGCACCCACTCTCTTCTTGCCCCTTCAAATGTTCCCCAATTCCTGCTCTGTTGGAGTAGCACATTAGCTGTGATCATAATATCCAGCTATTAAGAGACATCCTTCCAAGATCAAGTCAGTGTTAAGATTTATAAAGCCAGTGTGGTGTAGTGTTTACAATGTTGTACTGGGAAGGCCTGGGTCCAGATCCCCAGTCAGTCCTGAAACTCACTGGGTGACTTCAGGCACTGTCTCTTAGCCTGGTCCACCCCCCATGGCTGTGAGGATAAACTAGAGAGGATGAGGAACGGTACAATGCTGTGGAGAAAAATGCAGGGTGTACATGGAACCAACACCTAAATAAGAATGGAGACAGCTGGCCACCTTGGCTTATTTGTGGAAATGCTTTCCATGTGTGGTCCTTCAGGGAAGACCTCATGGCTGCCCTGCAGAACAGCTGCACAGAAACCTTACACAAATAATGTAGAGATGGACAAATCATTGGTGTATCAGCATCATTACCCACCACACTTTCGCTGTGTCAATCACATTTTGGTTTAAATTCAGATGATTTAGCCCAATAGTATAAGGCAATCAAGGCTGCATGCATAATTGTGTATTAAATACCAATTAGCAATAACTCATAGGACTCAAATGGCAGAGGAAGAGCCCTGGTCCTCAATCTTCTCTCCCCTGCCCCAAACTACTGTTCCTAAGAGAGCTGTTCTTGGGAAGTCACAACTGCTACAAAGTGGAAGAAAATAGGTATGTTAGTGGGCATGTAGAAGAGACATGGGGCAAGGCTGAGAGGCTGATGAACTGGGACATAGTGACACAGGCTAATACTATTACTTTCAGAGGGATCTAATTATGACTTCAGCATGCTTGTCTTGTGCTTGGAAAAGCAAAATGCTGCCCCACTCTTCAGTCATTTACTCCTATTTCTTTCTGTCCAATTCAGGCTGGTCATGTGTGAAGAGAAGCCCAAGAGAACCTTCTTGGTGGTAGCCCCACAACTGGGAAATGATCTTCTCAATGAGTCCTCCTGGCAACAAACTTGTTATCTTTTCAGCATCAGGTTAAGATCTTCTTTCCTCAGGCATTTGGCACCATATGATGAGGTTTCAACCAAATCTTGTTGTTTTTTTCTTGTGGCCAGTTGTTTAAATGTTTTTAGACATATCACTCTCCGAGTGTGATCAAATGTTTTGCATTTTCATACGTACCTGATTTTTAAAATGTATTTGTAAGGTTTTAAGGTTTGTAAACAGCATCAGAAAGCTTTCAGTATGAGGCAGAATTGACAGAGTATAAATGAAATGAGAAGGAAATCTGAATGCCTGGATTCGACAGCTTCAGGCAAGCCCCTAAAGTACTTGGGTAGTTTCCCTTTGTTCTTTGCCTTTCCTGCTCCAAGAGGTACCTACTGCTTTCACTACATAAACCTGTCATTGTAATTAATGTTTCTGCTCTCCTGTGCTTCCTCAGCATGACTATATATGGCAAGAATAGAGAGGGAGCCCAGCTTGTGAAGTGAAATAAATGTTAGCATTACTCTCCAGGGAGAGAAAGTTCAAGGCTTCCATGCTGCAGCCTACACAGTGCAGCTGTACTGCCCCCGAAGTCGCTTTGTCACGGATAAGGGTCAACGCTGGGAAGTGAGGAGAAGGCATGGAGTAGAACCATAAGGAAAAGAACATCTGTTGCAGCTCTTGATTATACTGGCCAGCGCATGGTGCTTGAAAGGGAAAACTTCTAAGAATGTACCTTCTAGGCTGTAGAAGACGAGTGTGAAGCTAGGCAATTGCAGCAGAACTTTGAGTACGGCTGTGCTTGTGGTGTTGCTTGTGTGTGCACGTGTGCGCATGAGCGCAAGAGAGAGAGGGAGGGTTTCTTTCTCCTCTGTGTGTGGCATATTTTCAGCCACGCATACCCTGACACGCTGTTGCGGAGGAAGCTCGCCAAGGCTAGTGTTGTTTCTTGTGCGGTCTCCATAGTGCCAAGGGTGTTTCCAGCCAAGGCTTTTATAATGTCATCACCCTGCTTCATTTGCAGGATGGGATGCAGACGGTTACTTCTTTCACTTGTTGCCCTCCCATGTTTCCCACTCCTGCTCTTTTCTTCTTACCACAGAAAATCCATTAGGAAAGAACAACTGAAAGAGCTGCACTAACTCAAGAGTCTTCTTGGTTGCTCTAACAGCCTGCTGGAAGAACCCGCACTCTAAAATGTGGAGGGGCAGTGGGATCTATGCAAATACTATGGCTTTCGATATAGTGATTCTCTACATGCGTGAGGTATTTATTGGGTGTTTGTGGGTTCTTTTCATGACATCTTCCTCCTCCAGGGAATCTCCCACATCTTCTAGCCATTATTCCAGCCATTATTAGAGTTAGGAAAAAGGGTTTCTGTGTGTGGAGGTATGCTACCATATACTTGGTATATACCAAGCTTTATATACGAGCTCAGCTCCATTGTATGCCAAACCATCACCTTGTGTTTTATAATGGAACATATAGGAATGTATAGAAGGCAGAGGGGAAACTCCTGGACAAAAGGGGGGGAAAAGGCAAAGACAGAGACAAAACCAAAAATCCTTCAGCAGAAGGACACTGTAACCCTGCTGAAGCGAATAACGGGAGAAGCAGTTCTGGTGAAGCTCCAGGTTAAATAAGTCATGTAGAGAAGCCCATAACAAGGTCAGTCCAATAAGCCACACTTTGTCGGTCTGCCTCTGCGTTCTCTCTTCGCCCCTTCACTTTTGTATCTTGCTTCAGTGAATCTACCTGAGCTTCCCTTTTCCTTGGCCAGGGCAGACTCATCCTGGTGCAAACCCATTTAGCAAGGGCAGTTGGCAGGTGGAAGCTCAAAAGCACAATGCTACCCATTCAGAAGAGGGGCTTTTCAAAAGTAGCATCTATCAGGAACGTGGCAACTTGCACTAATCTCTTGTGATTAGTGCAAGGAGAAGACCAACTTCAAGGCATGGATATCAAGGTACTGTTCCAGTCACCTTCTCTGCCTAGGACTGAGGCTTAGAGGCTTATAAATTGGAGCTGCCAAAGCCCCCCCCCCCGCCCCCCCGCACTGTATTGAATCAGAGGCTGCTGAAAGAAGTCCTTTCTGTAACTATGGACAACTCCTAAGGAGGTCTTTGCTCATGAGGGCCTTTCCTTTGCAAATGGGCACACCTCAGAAAGGCCATTCTGACGTCTCTTGGGGGTTCGGTTGGGTGGTCACTGAGCATCTGCCTGAGAGGCAGAGCTCTCCTCATCTTGCAAGGATAGACCTATGGCTGCCTCCCTCAAAAACCTAGACTCTGCCTGGCCTTCTGGTTTGGGCTGTTTATCCATGTGGTTTGTTGCTGGGAGCTCAAGTTCCTCCTCTGAAAATGGTTCTCCCAGCATTATCTTTCCATAACACCAGTCCCCCTTCCATATTCTCCTCCAGGTAGATTCAGGGCAAGTGTTTGAAACTGGTATGCAAATATTTATACTCTCCAGTTTGTCTAAACATGCGCTTGACCTTCTTAGATTTGTCTGTAATATAGCTACTAATTAATCAATATTTTTAATTGTTTGAAGTTCCTTTTGCCAGCCAAATTCCCCAAATTTTAATGCATGTATGCTTTTAAAAAAATCCCTATTTTTGAAGAAATGTGTGTGTGTGTGTGTGTGTGCGCGCGCGTGTGCACACTCCCACGGATGTGTGTGTGCATCAAAGGCTCACTTCAAGCAAGCTGTGCTATTGCCAAAATTGAAAGACCCCTAAGGGCAAAATCCTAAGCTTGTTTAAGCAGAAAAAAGTCTTACAACTCCCAGTATTCCCCATCCAGCCCTCTATTCATTAGAGTGTCTAATGCCTCTAATACAGAGGACTTTGATGACAATTATTTCCTTTTATTAAGCCATTAGCATAAAATGATGCAGTATTGTCCTATCTTGCATTTTAAAAAGCATTTAATTGTATTTAAATGGGCCTCTAAACTAATATATTATCAGTGCAATGTTTCTGTTGAATGAACTTCCAATGTTCAAAAGTATTCAAGCTTCACGTCCTAGAAAACTATTCAGGACCCATGTGCCACCTAGTGACCTTACTGGGAACAGCAAATTATCCTTTCCTCCTTTCCCACCCACTTTTTTTTAAAGTCACGAGCCTTAGAAGAGAAAATTTTGTCTTCTAGCAGGTTCCTTTACAACTGCCATATATCATGAAATCAGTCGTGTGAGTTTCCAGTGCCCCTTGGTATGATTAAAGATTATTCAAGTGCTATTTCCACTGCCACAGCAATCGCTTACCTACTTTTGGTATGAATCCTTTGTACTGAAATTGGTTCTTGTGTGCTGGACTGCATTGCTTGGGGGTAACAATGAGATAACAACGAGATGGACCATCACAATCTACTGTAACATCAACTAGCTGATTTTAGAAGGCCAGGGATTGAACAAAATGTTGTATTATCAAGGACCACTGAGTTCACATCCCTGCTCAGCCATGAAATTCATGCCGATGTCTCAGCCAAGTCCCAATGTTCAGCTTGCTTACAGATGAGAAAGGAAGGAAGGAGGAACTTTCCAGTGTTCTGTGCAGTTTGTGATGTTCTTTCTCCATTCAACTTTTAAATGTGCAAAAGTCCTCTCCTAAGGCAGCCTTCCTCAACCTGGTAGTTTCCAGATGTGTTAATTTCCATTTTCTAGAATTCCCAACCAGAATTGTGGGAGTTGTGGTTCACCACACCTGGAGCCTAAGTGACCATCACAGAGGTGTGCTGAGGATAAAATGAGATAACTGCCTGTGTGTGTTGCTGTGATCTCTTGGGTCAAAGTACAAGATGCAAACAAGGTCAATCAATGAACTGGCTGGACTAATTTATCTAGCTTCACTCCTCATTCCCCCAAATAACTTTTAGTACATCAGCAAAGTATTATCTTGGTACACTTAACTAAAAGAGAAAGGCTGTATTTTGGACCTTCTGGGAAGTTTGCACTCCTGCTGCAGCATTAGTAGGGCCATTGTTTTTCACAGGGCTAAAAGGGAACACATTTTCATCATTCCTCATCTTTGACTCACAGAACCTGATGTGCAGCAGAAGACTGTGATGGTGAACCCACAAACCCAAAAGTGCTGCCGGTGGTTAGTTACTTAAGTACTGGTTATCTTATGGGAAACAGATAATGGGAGATTCTCAGACCAGTTCTATCTCCCTTCCAAGGTGATTTGCACTGTAAAAACTGAATAAATCAATGTTGTCTTGTTTAGGTAAAAGTTTCCCCTTGACATTAAGTCCAGTCATGCCTGACTCTAGGGGGCGGTGCTCATCTCCGTTTCCTAGCCAAGGGAGCCAGTGTTTGTCCACAAACAGACTCTGTGGTCATGTGGCCGGCATGACTAAACACCAAAGTGCACAGAACGCTGTTACCTGCCCACCAAAGTGGTACCTTTTTATCTACTTGCATTTACATGCTTTCGAACTGCAAGGTTGGCAGGGGCTGGGACGGAGCAATGGGAACTCACCCCTTGTGCAGATTCGAACCAGGGACCTTTCGATCAACCAGCCCAGCAGCTGAGCAGTTTAAACCACTGCACCACCTGCAGTCCCTCCTTGTTTAGGTGATTGCATGCAAATACCAGGTTGACCACTCTGCACTCATACATTAAAACTAAGAATGAACACAGCACCCAATGGTGAGGGTGAACCAGGCTCTGTTTCCAAAAAATGAGTAATCTTTGCAGCAGGAACCTACTTTGGGAATTGATATGGTCAGTTTTAAAGGGACCCAGCCAACAGCATCCCTTAACTGAAAGATTAATGATCCAACTTTGTCCAAGGTTTATCTGCCCTGTATTTTAGTGGCTTCTAAAGATTTCAGGTTGTCCTAAGTCTTGACAGTGCTGCCGTGATATTGTTGGCCAAAAGAAGTGGAGGCAGTATGTTTGCTCAAGAAAAGCTACACTTGAAAAAACTTTTCAGGCTGCTGGTTCTATCCAAAACGATTATTCAACATCTTCATGATTTTAACTAGTTGTTGCCCATTTTGCCACAAGGTGGCAGCATACTGCCTGAAGCACACTACATTGATTGACGGCAACCAACAATTATCCAAGTTTTGTTACTTGGATCTGTTGCTGGCATAACCTTTTCCAAAGTTACTTGACAGGGAAATCCTGTGCCTATCTGCTTAGAAGTAAATTGCACTGACTTAAGTGGGGCTTACTTCCAGATACGGGGCTATTGATTTTTCAGCTGAACATGCATTACCAACTAAAGCAAGGCTGGGAAATTTGGGCAGATGTTGCTGGATCATGAGGCTCAACACATCCATTGGCCAAGCTGTCTGGGGCTTATTGGAATTGGAATACTACAGTTGGAGGGCCAGAGATTCTGTTTAAATGGTACAGCACAAAAAGCAGTGAAAGGACATTTCAGGCTCCTGGACTGTCCGTCATTGGACTGTAACATGATTGGTGTGGACCAAAAAGATTTCAACGTGGGCCAGTAGAGACTACTGGGTTAGGATTCATCCAGAGTTTAATGCAATCACCTGCAGCTTGAATTGGAATAGATGGGTTTCCAAAAGCATCATAACCATGCTACCTGTGTTGATTAGTTAACACCCCCATCAAGAACAATGATTTTCTGAATGGCCACTTCTAATACTGTGTTGTCCCATTCTGAAATTTCTGCATTTTGTTTTCTTGGAGTTCATTTTTTATTTCCCATCACTGCCACCACTGTAAGCATGTACAGCTGCAGCTCAAGAGTAAAAGTTCATGTCTAGTTGTGCTGTAATAAATCCATTAGTCTTTCAGAAGCCTCAAGACCCTTCTGGGTTTTGGCTGCAACAGGGTGATGCAACTAAACTTTTCAGATTGTCAGTGATTTTATGAAGGCTTGCACGCACCCTCCTTTATTTGTTGACATCCCCTCCAATGCAGCCTGGTTTGGGGCTTTGGTTTATCTTAGCTCTGGCCAACATGTCCAATGGTTAGGAACTCTGGGAGTTGTGGCCCAAATTATCTGGACAGAAATCAGTGGGAGAAGACTGGGAAATGACACGGCTTTGACCATGTGTCATTTCTGTGTGTTCATTCTCTCAAGACATTTGGTCAATAGCTTTAGGAGCATGAACCTATTATGATGCATGTAGTGGTGTACAGTGTGAGCCAGTGTGATGTAGTGGTTAAGAGCATGGGACTGGGACTCAGGCGATCTGGGTTCTAGATCCCACTCAGCCATGGAGCCAACTGGGTGACTTTGGGCCAGTCACAGACTCTCAGCCCAACATACCTCACAGGGTTGTTGTGGGGATAAGATGGAGGAGGAAAATGATGTAAGCTGCCTTGAGCCCTTTGTAGGAAAAAGGCAGGATATAAATTGAAAAATAAATAAATAAATGTATTCCCTCAATTCAGTGGTTTATGTACTAGATGGGTTTTTTTTTTTTCTTGACTAGCTGGAACATGGAAGAGGGAGGGAGAAAAGAAGGGTGAGAGGAATCAGGACAGTGCCTCCCTCCTGCTCACCAGAAATTCTATTTCCCTGCTCTTCGAGGCTGCATTTCTAACTTTGGGGAAGCAGCAGGTGCCTTTTGATCCTGGCTGCACGGGCCACCAGAGCGGGAGAGAAGAGCTCTGAGTTCCAGCTATGAGGTCAGATGGCTGTCCCTAACCTCCAAAATATCTTCTAGCCCCTCAGATGCTGTCTAGGGACCACAGGATTGCTCCCTAAGTTGGCTACTCCTGAACAAAGGAAATTCAAGGCAGATATCAACAGGAGATTGCTAAATGCTATTTATCAAGCTCTATTTCCTCTACTTTGACTAAGGACTTTAGTTTTGTTTTACAAGCCACACTGCATATGTTATTCAACACAGGAGACCCTACAGAGTGTGATGGTTAAGAGTTCTGGACTGGGGACCTAGGAGATCCGGTTGTAGCAGCTTCCTGGGTGACGTTGGGCCACGTTCTTACTCGAGCTCACTCTCAACCCACCTAGCTCAAAGGGTTGTTGCTGTGAGGCAAAAATGGAGCTAAGCAAGCCTCCTTGGGCTCCTCACAAAACAGGTGGGATGTAAATGCAATATAGCACTAGTGACTCATGATTTCAGTGATGTCTGCATTACTATGCAACAACATTTTTTGAATGGTACCAATGGTAACCTTAACCCTGCCCTCCCTTCTCGCCTTTCGGTTGCTGATCGACGAGATATGCCAATTCCCCGGTGTGTCTCTATAAATCACGGATCTGCTGGAATGGGCTGTGCTTACGAGTTTATGCCAGAATAAATGTGTTAAGTCTTTAAGATACCTCCAAGCCTTTTTGATGGGTTTGCTGCAACAGATAGCATGCTTGCATAGTACATGCTTGCATAGTACAAGGTGAGGCTACTGCGAGGAGGAGGAGGGTGTGTGTGTGTGTGTGTGTGTGTGTGTGTGTGTGTGAGAGAGAGAGAGAGAGAGAGAGAGAGAGAGAGAGAGAGAGAGAGAGAGAGAGAGAGAGACCAGCACGACATTTGCATGGAAAACGCAGCACCTTGCATTCGACTTAAAACCCATCGTTTTCCGATGATCGCAGTAATTAAGAATCCTCCCGTTTGATTTGTTCGAGTAGAAAGGATCTTAAAAGAGCAGAGCCCTCCTTTCTTCTTCGCGGGTGTGCGAGCAGCTTTGCTAGGTCTTCCCCCACTGTACGTAAAACCAGCTTTTCGCCGCCGCTCCTGCGGCCCCGGATCTCTGACGCAGGGTGCCCGTTGTCCGGGGGACGGCTTTGGCTGCGGCACGGAGGTTACCGCCTGCCGGGAAGCTGCAGCGTGCCCTAGTGCTGCGGGAAGCAGGTTGGTATTCCCGGCTCGGGCCCGGGCCTGCTCGGGTTAGCCTCTCGCTTCCCCGGTGAGAGCACGAGGACCGAAACACTTCGGAGTTTTCCCTCCTCGCATAGCCTTTATGTTGCGGGAACCTTGCCGGGAAAAGTGGGCACTGGTCCCATTCCTGCGGGCTTTCTTCCTCGTCTCTTGTAATTAAGCTCTTCCTTTCATTGTCGTGCTTTTTCTTGCTTTTCTCTTTGAATTAATCATGGAAGTCGCGCTTAATTATGAAGGTTGTAATCCTATACGCATACACCTGAGGGTGAGCCTCTTTGAAATCAATAGGACTACCCCCTAATTGGGCATAGCTAAGATGGTTACTGTAACCTGTGCCTAGTGGGCAAAGGAAACCAATGGGACGCTGTGAACCTAAAGGGAGTATAGGTTCATCGTGTTTCCCTTTCGCTTATTTGTCTGCCACAGTGTTATATGTAGAATTATTCTATTTATTATTTCGATTATTTTATTTAAAGTTTGTCTATGCCGTCCCATTACTAAAAAGTCTCTGGTCAGCTTACAAAGGATTATGCAGCAAGTTTGTGCAGATCCCATAGAAGGTTATTTGATACAGGTCATTCGATTGTGTTTTTACATGCTCAGAGGAATCATTCTCAGGATTAGCCTTAGCTCAAGTTAAGATATGGTTTGGGGGCTTTGGTCCTTCCCTAGTACTCCTTATTTTTGTATTTTCATTTTTGATCCTAAATGTACTTGTCTTGGAGAAACCACAGTTGAATTCAATGGGACTTACTGCCAATGTTGCATAAGATTGACACTGCATTAATTACATTTCATGGCCTCATAACATGGCATAGTGTTGGATAGAGTGTTGGACCAGGACTTGGGAGATCCAGTTCTGTTTCCCACTCAGCTGCGAAGTTCACTGGGTGACTTTGTGACAGTCATAGATTTTCGGCCTAACCTACCATACAGGGTTGATGTGAAAATAAACTGGAGGGGGAGGAAGCTTATACGCCATTTTCAGTTCCTTGTAAGATGATGAAAGGAAAGGTATAAATGCAATCTAATAGTAAAAATATTTTTCTCAGTCTTGATTTGCTTGTTTATGTGGAAGTTCCACTGGCATAGAAGTAAATGTGGAATGGATTGCATCATACTTTCCCTGTTTACTCATACTAACTTTCCTTTCTTCTTTCTAATTGGAAGGAACAGTGTTCTGGCTCCTAGACAGAATCTGAGAGATGATTGAATATTTCAGATTCCCCAGTCCAAGGTTTGAGACAATGTTCTGACCTCAGAGAAGGGAAATGGAACTCTGCCCCCTCTCCCTATCTACCTCACAGCCAAGTGCTGGCTGCAATCCAATGCTGGGAACTTGATTTTGGTAAAGGAGACATTTGGTGGGAAGGGGATCAATTGTGCCCTGCCCTCTCCAGCCTTCTTCCCTCCCTCTCCGAAGTGTTGCAGCTACACGGAGCAAAGAGGCTGCAGGGCAGGGGGAAGAGGAGGTGTGTGTCTCTATTGCTTCACCCTCCTTGCAGAGGATGCCTGTAAAGCCTCCAGATTTGAGTGCTTATAACCAATGAAGATTGGTTATACAAAGACTGGTTTCTTTCAAGCATATTTTGGGGCTCAGACCAATCTCCTTTCCTAAAGCTTATGTGTGAAGATAAGATTCCAGTTTGACAGTGAAATGTCAATCTGGAATGTGCATAGAATGCTAATCACTGTTGAACAAGAAATTCCCATCTTGTCTTTTATTACCAAAATACCTGCCAGTTTAATCCATACAGCATTGATTATGTCCAAATGTGCTGTGCTATGCTATGAATGCTTATTTCTCTTTTTAAGCCATCAGAACTTGAAAAGCCACTATATTTCTAAATATATTTGAAGCAGGTTGGCAGAGGGGAACCTATCTATGCACAAATTATGTTCAAACACATATCTGTCTGACCATATCTGTCAACCATACACATACAGAAACACAGTTTTATATCTGCTTCCTATTGGAATAAGTTGTTCACCTCTCATTGCCCCATTGAATGAGCTATGTGCATAGAGAGATGTAAGTTTCTTAAGTAATGTGAGTATTCTGAACTGGGGTGTTGTCTTGCCTTATAGCTGTCTCTATTCACAACTGTTTTCTAACCTCAAGAAGTCAAGGTATTCTTCAGTCTTAGTATAGGGCATTTTTCACAGTAAGTGTACATTCTTCCTAGAATCTTATTTTTAAATGTTTTGAACAGTCATGTGAAGAAATATCCAAAATATGAAAAGGTTGTGGGGGAGGATGGAAGAAACATGTGAACAAGAACTCTTCTTTCTTCATCTTTTAGTTTATATGACTGCCAAGATTGTGACTGAAGATGCACACAAGATCATATTCCCTAAGTTCAGAAAGTATCATATGAGGTAGCATGGGGATCAGGACTTGGGTTTAAGGAAGAAAAAGTTATTCACTCAGCTCCGTATTATAGGACTGTATTGATTTTCACTTAAAATTAACCCATGGTTTGTTGCCTTTCCCAGCATTTATCTGGCAGATGATCAAACAAACAGTGGTTTGTTTTCTTAATTCCTTGGTTGTTTTCTTCCTCCTTCACTCATTCCTTCCCTAAATTTCAGATGCCTTGTGGTGAGATAGTTGTCATGTAGAGTGGCTCATTTTTTCAGGGACTTGGGGTTCTGTTTTTGCCTGCAGCTTCTGCCTTCCAGTGAGACAACTCTGGAAGAACCCATTGTTCTGGATTGGCAAATAACAGCAATCCATGGTTAAAACAGTCCATAGATCATAGTCCAATAGTGAAGCATAATTAAGCAAAGCTGTTTAAGCTTTGTTTAATTAACTCATGATTTGCTTCAGTGTGTGCCTGTCACTTACGGATATTCATCCTCTGAAATCAATGACATCTGAACCCAGTTGCTGTAGCTTAACCATAACTTAACCATAAGTTAAACAATCCATACCTAATCTTGACTTTATTGTATTGTGAACCCTCACATTGTTTGAAGGTAATGACAACCCACAGTATAGGTTGAGTTGAGCACTATTGTTGACTTGTGAGATGTTATGCACTAACCATGCATTACAGTTTAACTATGGGTTGTAATCCACAAAAACAAAGGATTCAGTAACAACAGATATTCAGCTCATACTGGGGTTTGCTGTTAAATGCAAACCAAGCTCTTAAGTTGTGCATGCATATGCAGGTAAGGGTTGCCTGAAGTTTTATTGTTAAGATTGCAATTTGTAATTATTGAAATGCATGTCTATCATTTATACTTTCTTCTCTCTATACAAACTGACTTAGTTCTTTGGATTATGACCTATTTCTGATACACAGTGATGAAAATGTTTTCACTGTTCTTGTTCTTTGCTAAAATTCTTTAAAAACCCCAAACAATTCTTATCTTGAAACTTTCGCTCTTTCAATTTGAATTATCAGTGGATGTCAAATGGAGACTCTTTGAAGAAAAGAGCTGTGATAAAGATTTGATAAGTCCACATTTTGTATATGTTTCAAGACTCTTAGATATAAATAATGAGTAGAAAAGTGATACATATTTGTAAATATGAATTCTTGAGTGCTATCAGGAAGTTTAGCATTTTATAATGGACAAATGGCACAGGCTGCCTGGAAAACTGCTTTGCCAGTTTGGGGGAGAAAAGTAGTCTTAAACATCTGTGGTGGTAGTGGGTAAAAACCAATTGTTTTCCTCCTAGTTTTGCATAATTGCTCTGTCATTTTCTCTTAATAGATATTGATGGACTCTGAATCTCTCTGAATAGATGAGGGATTGGGCCACTCCTACTTGAATCAACAACCCTTGTAGGAAGTATTAAATTTCTGATTAAAATGAGGGGGTTGGGAAATTCAGCTGAGAATTCAGAGGGGCTGGAATTCTCAGTGGATTTAACAAAGATAAGCAAGGCATTTGCTGAAAATCAGACTATTTCCAACTCTGTGGGAAAGTTTAGTGAACAAGCTGGTGTACAAGGGGATATGCCTAACATCAGTCATCCGATCACTTGGCATCAGGTCAAGAGGGTGGACCAGCTGAGAAGCATAAAATATTCCAGTTGATAACAGCAGGATTAACCTTGGAAGGTGCAGGTAGCTTTTGTTTTTGGTTTTGTTTTTTTGTTTTCATGGGAGGGCAGTAATTCAGCTTAGAATAGGTTTTGTATTATTAAGCCACATTGCCCTAATGGCCAGTATTCTAACTTATCTTGCTTCCTTTGTTATTGAATACTTTCCTTTGTATCACAAAACTAGTATAGCTGGTCATCTTTAACAAAATAAAGACTTCAATTGGAAGCCTTTGTTATGATCTGCTTGGAGGGAGAGAAAACCAATAGACTGTCTTGCAAGGTGATTGGCTTATTTGGGACATCAGTTTTATCTTTGAAAATGATTAAAAGTATGAGTTTAGTGTGTGATGAAAAGAAAAAATATTAAAATTCATTGCTAGTTGCTCTTAAGGACTGTTCTGCCACTGAAAGCTAGCCGACATCCAGTGTCTTTAACAGCTTGGTATTTGGTATGTCATCTTTTTGTTCTAGTGCTTCATTTCCTTTCTTTTGTAGTCTGTGGAAGTTAAAATCCTCTGATGTGCCAGCACATAAGATGTCCATGCTTCCCTTGCTGTTCTTCCACTTGTCCTTTAATCTGCCCTCCCCGCTTTTGTCTGCTGTAATGAGCAGGCCCCCTGGTGCAGCATGCAGCCAGATGAAGGAATAGATGACAAGGCTGAGGGGGCAATGTAGACTGGAGAATGGGGCTGTCTTGATTCATCACAGTGGGGTTCCCAGCTCTCCTAGGCAATAGAGGAGATGGTAGCCCCTAACAGATTTCTTCCGCACATTCAATGAAAGTGGGTTGAGAGGATTTCATTGTAGTGCCAGATTCCAATGCCTGTCGGCAAGGAAAAGAGGGAGTGGGAACTATGCTTATCAGACTTGTTCTTGCAATGCTGAATGCCAGGCACACTCATTATATGCATATGGCGCAGAGCATCCACCCAGTGTCTGTGTGAAAGCAACCACAACCTCACAGGTAGCTTATAGTGTGTATCTTCCAGCTACAGAAGAGCTCTTCCCCTTTCATGTTGTAGTAGATTTAGGGCTTGTAGGGCACATCTTGATTAGCAAGGATGCTATGACTGAATCAGGCTTTCCTGTTTCCTCTGAGCTGAGTCATAATCTTCACAGTAGCAGAGGGAAATGGATGTTTCTAGCAACAATATATTATTTCCTGTTGTAATTCCAAGCATTTTGAAGTGTCTTGCTCTTGAATGGACAATTAAGACCCATTAGCTTTACCAAAGATCTGTTTTTGGTACAGATAAAAAAAAGTTCTAGAACTAGTTTACTGACTGGGATTGATGCTGCTGCCTGAAGTTGTGGACTCTGCATGGATGGGCATGGCTAGAGGGGCTATTGTGATGAGGGCTTGCACTTCTCAACTTGAGACCTCAAGTTTGCCAACAGTAGGTTCTGAATAACTTTCTAGCCTTACCTCTTAGTCCCTAAGGTGGGAAGAGGCTGACTGGAGGAACATGTTGGAGAGCTAGCCCAACCATCATGATAAACCATAATACAAATGGACTATGATCTCCTTATTCTACATGTGGGCAGCATATGGTCCTCCAGATGTTTAGTTTGCAGTGCCCCCTCTCCACTTCAGCCCTCACTAATGGCGGTGCTAGCTATGGGAGTTGTAGGCAAAAACACCTCCCGTATTCTTTGTCATCTCTTCTGTTGCTGTATGTTACAATCCACCCAATCTACTGTGTTGTATTTTTCTTCAGTAGTTTACCTTAGGTTAACAAGCTTTTTAACATTTTACTAATTTGCCTGTTTACATGCAGCTCTTGGTTGCCTATGGTAAACTATGCTAGAGCTTAACTATGAACCTGGTCTAAGTTGTGGACCAGAGAAGCTGTGTGTGAGCAGCCTGGCAATGAAGTGCTGAAGATTGCACAAAACCCCCAGCAAAATGGAAGTGCTCTCTTCCCTGCTCCCCCAGGTTGGGTACCATGTGTTTTAAATATGGTACTATAATAGGTTGAGTTGGGAAATTTTGGGAAGCAAATAGGATCCCAGAAAAAAGTTAAGAGACTTGTTTGATTTGTGCTATAGGCCTGAGGTTTCCTATCCATGCTTGTGGTCAATATGCCCATCCTGGAGATGACATCTCCGGAACATGCAAATTCTGAAGCTGACCTATCAAGCCTAAATTCTTAGTGTTAGAAGGAATGTGCCATCTGCTTGTAGCTTGGTGGGATGGTGGAAGAAAAAGAAATGCTTGGCTGTATGGAGTGTCTTTGTTGACTTGGCTGGCTTGTCTTGTCTTACTGATGTGACTGCATCAAGGCAATAAAACATTTCAGTATTTGCCATAACCTTATCTATAATCTAAGATGTGGATCCACTGCTTGTCTGCTTCAGACAGAAGCTGATTTTGCTGTGTCTTTAAGCACTACTGTCACATTCCTAACAGGGATGCTTTCAGCAGTTCTGTTGAAACAAGCCAGTGACAGTTACAGTGGCATTCACTGGACTTTGTTTCTTGGTCTTTCCATCACTCCATATAGCATGCGGCAATTGGCCACATACAAGATAAAAGGCTGACACATTTATTATTTCAAATATTATTTGAAAACCTGCCAAAAGTCTTATACTGGAACAGCTTCTTGGAAATTACCTAAAACCTTTCCATTATTGCTGACTTGTGTTCAGGGTTGAAAAGTGGGATTTAAATTTCTTATGTTTTTAGCTTCTGTTTTGGAATTTATTGACATTTAAATGAGATATTGTGTGTGTCACTTATCTGCCATCTATCTCCAACTTTCAGCTGAACTCAAAATGTCTTTTTAGTTAGGCTTATAAATCTGGAGGGAAAGTTGTTAGTGTTGCTGCTGAAAAACAGTGGGGGGTTTTTTCCCCCAGATGACTTGCTGGAGGTTCGGGAGGAGGTTGAAAGGGGATATATTGATTGGGGCCAACCTTGTAGTTGTTCTGCCTCCAAGTCATAGTGGACCTTTTCCAAAATAAAAGGGAGGTAGTTTGCCACTTTGGTTGCTTCCCTGTCTTTAACCACTTTAAATACATCAACCTCCTTCAACCTGGTGTCTTCCAGATGTATAGGGCTACACAATTTATCAGTTAGCAGGTTATGACAGATTGTGCTACGTCTAGAGGGCACCATGTTGAAGAAGGCTTGTCAGCATGGGGCATTGAAAGGATAGAACAAATTGATTCAATTTAAATTGGAAAACAGTTGCTCTGCCATCCAAAAATTGAATATTTCAATAAAAACAATATTTGGGGAAAATAGAGAAAGATCAAATTAGGGAAATGAAATCTATGACAAGTTAGAAAAAAGGAAAATAATGAAGAGCATGGATATAATTCTGGTGATTTATACTCCCTTTGTTTAACTTAAATGAATAGTTTAAAAATAAAATTGAATGATAAAAATTGCCTTTGCCCATTTTAGTTTTTATTTGTCTAAAACGGAAGCATTTTCTTTTAGTTATTATGGTAGGGAATTGAAGCCAGTGTCCTGTAGGTTCTAATATAATCACTGTTCAGAACAATAAAAAGTAGATGACTTCCAGTACTTGGATGCTATAGGGCATGTCCCTTGCAGTGATGTGGGAGCTTTGCCAGATACCAGCTTAGGATGCTTTGCAGCATATTTTTGAGCCAGAGTAACATTAGCCAGATTTGCATGCTGAGTGCAGGTGTGCTTGTTCCTGTGCGTGCATCTGTTCTGATCACAACCCAAGGAGTCTTTGACTGGGTGTTGTTCGGGGTGATACCTGGACCTGGAACTCTGGATTTTCTGATGTCAAACAACCTGGAGTTTAAACCCATGGCCCAGGATTTTGGGAAGAACTGCTCAAAACATATGGAGGCCACTGGCTTGCCTTTCTCAAATGTAATGGGGACCAGATTTTCCCAGTATCCTCCTTCCTTCTACCCATTTGTGTTAGTATGGCCTTTCGGATCTAAAAAAATCTGGCAGATGCACTTGAAATGGGGTAGCGTTGGGAGGGAGGATCCAGGAGCCAGGAGCCCTTCAGTTGCTGCTGCGCTCCAGCTCCCTGACTTTGGCCTTATTAGCTGGGTGTGATGGGAAGTTCAAGCTAACAAAACCGGGAGAGCCACAGGTTGTCCAACTTGGATAAATAAATCACTTTTATATTGGAGAAATAATTAGAAGGGACATTAGGTTTTGTACAATGTTTATCTACACCTTAAAATATATTCCTCAGTGTTTTTAGTGTTCACTTATTTATGCAGGAGTAAAAGACTCCCTGCTTATCTCAGAGCAGTGTCCAGGCAATAAAGGCATTTTAAACAGTAAGCAGCAAATCAAATAACCAGACAAGTTGAACAATAGATTCACAGAATTGGGAGAGACGTCAAAAGTTATCTGCTGTCAGTGCAGGAAGTCCATTGCTACACCATTCCTGGTAGGTGACCATCCAGTAGCTCTTCATAACCTCTATTTGAAGGTGAACCAACAGCCTTCTGAAGCACTCAGTTCCACTGTGTACAGATGGCAACATCCAGAAGTTTAGTTGAAATCTGTCCTGTAATTTTATACTCATCAGTTCAAGTCTTGGAACAGCAGAAAACAATTTTATTCTGTCCTCTTGGTGAAAGTCCTCTTGCAAATTTCAAGAAGGGCAATCCATACATCTTAGAAGGAGGGCTTATTGAGTAGCAGTTGCAATTTTGTTTCTTCAAGAGTGAGGAAAAAGGTACTGCTGGTATTGTGTAAGTTCTGAACTTATTAAAAAATGGTCTTCTACATTTTTCTTACAAGTATATCTCTTTTGTAAGTTGATACTCTTCATAGGGAAATAAATGCTATAGTAACATGCATTATCCTATGAAGATTGAATTGATTTCATTGAAGCATTTCTGAGAGAAATATTTATGCTGACATGCTGTGACTTTTGACTGAACTAAGGAGTTTGATATGGAAAACTAGAATATGTTCCCAGTTAAACACAGGGAAAAAAAAGAAAAATTGTTTCAGTTAAGAAGATTGGGAAAGAAGGAATAACTGTTACATGGTATACCTGTACAAGTTATTATGCTACTAAGTGAAAATAAAATATTGTAAAAATATGAGACAAGACCTACAAAAGAGAAGTTAACATTCTGTTTAAGAGTTAAGGGAATGTGGCTCAGTAAACCTGGCAAGTAATCAGGAAAATTTATTGCTTCCCAAAGAACAAAGCTGATAACTTTGGAAAGAAGAATAATTAATTGTTGGAGAAATTCCTTTGTTGTGAGACACACATGGGAGCTGATAAGAAATTATTTAAATATGAAAGAGCAAAATACTGGAAATAGAAGACATTCCAATTTTCCTCATAGAACTCAACATTTGTTCTCAAGTAAGTATATATATCCTCAGAAGAACAAAGGCACCTGTCCGCATTGTCTTCTCCTTTTTGCTACAGGCTCAGAAATGTTATTAGGTAATGCTTTAATCCTGAAAGGCAATGCTCCTAGATGAACTTAACATGTTTAAATTGCCAGAAGTTACCATGTTATGTGAACACAGATACTTTCTGCAGGATGGTTTGTTTGTGGTCAATAAGCCACCCTAAGAACCCAAGCTTCTTGTGGGGGTTGTTGGACCTACACTAAGTTGTTGCGTTGACAAAACCTGGGCGACCAATCCTGCTATATGTACAGAGGAGCAGTATGTGAACTGCTCAGTAACAGTGGCAAAACTTGCTGCTTTAAGTGCCCAAATGCCTATTCATTCATTCATTCATTCATTCATATGCGTACTAGGTGGCTTACAATATTTAAAACATAAAGCTTTGGGGCAACCAACACTGTCTTGCCCTTCCTACCTGTGACAATTAGCTTTTTGCACTCACTGTAGCTTTCCATGCTTTTGTTGGGTTGTTTGGAGATCACTTTCACATGTCCAAAGTGCCCAAGCAGCACATTGGAGGGGCTGTCAGTGGTTTATTCCTCACCACAAATATGTGTCTGTGTGAATTTATGCAGCAATATGGGCAAATATTTTTGGTTGATTTTCCAGGACTGAAAGACTTGCCTCAGCAATGTTCTGTTAAATTTGTGCTGCCAAGTTGCAACCAATAGCGTTGTCTGCAAGAACTTGCAAATAGGTTATTTTGGAATTTTGCATTCATTTAACAGCTGTCAAGGTGTGAACAGAAAGCAAACCTCAAGGGATCTTTGCTTGCTAAAGGGGATGATGACTCCCCACCACAGTGAGATCCTCAAGGTATTTGGAGTTTACCTCATAGTTTGTTGTGTCCCCACCTTTTCCTTATTTTAGGTCCAGTTTAGGGCTTTGTTTAGGTCTAGCACCTGGGGAAAATGAAGATCATAAGGCCACCTCTTTTTCATGAGCATGTCTGATGACAGTATTTCATTTTGCTAATGAAAACCTGGTAAGTCCCTGCATCTGTTTTTGATAGGGAAATACGCAGTCATGAATCAGCTTCAGCCTTGAAGTACCTTGGAATTCTTCCTGGAGGACCAAGGGGTGGGGGACAACACATAGCGAACCTGAATGTCTGATCCATAAACTACCCTCACTCCATAGGGTTATTTACAGGTTGGTTGCTGTGTCATGCAAACTCACCCAGAATATTAATTCCAGAAATACTATGAATGTATATTTCCTAGGTGACATGCTTTTACTTGGAATGTACATAGGATAGTTACCTGTTGGTACGTGATCAAAGCTAATTACCCAAATTCTATAGCAGGATATGCAAAGACAAGTACAAATTGTTCATACTAGGAAAGATGAAAAAGCTCTGGTCTGCAGGTTAATAATCTTGAAATGGAATGTGGGAGGAGTCATGCATCTGAATTAGGTTATTAGGCTGTGCTTGGTTTAAGAAAAACCCTCCAGAATTCAGCAAAGGATACAGCAGAAGTGGGGAACCCGTGACCCTCTAGATGGTGATAGCCTATGACTCCCATTATCCATCAGCATTGGGCAGACTGGATGCTAATTAGCTATTTATATTACCCAACTCATAAAATCAAATGCCATATATTCTATAAATCAAGAGCTTCATTTTACATCAAATATTAATATACCTCAAATAAAAATAAAATGAGAGCTCATTAAAACTCCCCCCTGGTTTGGTGGAGAATTTAAACCCATGTCTGTCTTGCTCACAAACATTACAATTTTTTCCAACTAAGCTTTAGAAATATTATAATCTGGATCCTTTTCCTCTGCATTCATAGTAAATGGTGACTAGAAAAAAGTAAAAAACAGACCAAATCCTGTGTGACTTACCATGTCTCTGGATGTAATGTCCATTTTCAGTCCCTGTGATAGAAATACCTTAGTGATGCTGTTTGAAAGCCAGATAACCTTTGTGTATCAAGAGACTCTATAGCCTTACATATAATAATCTTGTTTAGAGAAGTTGAGGAAATTCTGACTTGGATTGTACATTCCATGAATGGGGTTCCATAAATGAAACAGCTGTTCTTGGATTAGGCTTGCCATTGCTGCAGGGCTAGGGATCTTTGGGACCTTCTGGAACAATGTAGGAGTTAGCAGGAAGTGCTTTAGGGGACATTGGTTTAAATTTGTCCCCCTTTCACTTCTTTTAACTGAAAACATTGTTTATTATTCTTATGATTAAACATAGTTTCCAAACTGCATTTGGATGCCTAGAAACATTTGCAGTAAGGATTTCATACAAGACTGAAAAAAAAAAAAATAGCGGACCTTTGTTGCTGTGTTAGTCTAATTCTAATGAAAATTTGTCTTGGTTCTGCCACAGAGAATGGACTTGAATTCTCAGTAATGGAAATGCTCTAAGTAAGGTGTTGAGTCTTGGGCTCAAAGGATGCTTGTTCTGGTGATACCAGAAGCAGGTAACACGTGTCACTCTTACTGTGATGCCTGAGCATATACATATGCCTTTGTTCATAACTCCCTGGGTTACTGGTCTAGAGAGTCCTGTCTCATAAGCCCTGCTGCTGCTGTTTGCATTTATATCTCACCTTTTCTTCAAGGGGCTCAGGGTGGTACCAATGTTCCTCCATAGTTTTCAGTACAACAACTTTGTAAGTTTAGAGTAGGTTGCAAGACGAAGGGTGAGACAAAGAGAGGACTCGCACAACTGGCTCAGGTTCATCCAGTACCTGCATCTCCCCAGACATAGTCTCAAGTCTAACCACTATACCACACTGACTTTCTACTTGGCAAAATTCTTCTGAGGGCAAGTCATGAACATTGTAACTTGAAGATCAGAACCAATGCAGCAATCTTGGGCCTAGTTGTGGGCCACCAAGTGCTGCATCAAGAATAGAAATACCTGTAGCAACAGTGAGCACCAGCAACATTTGGCAAGATGGAAAAACAGGCAGTTAATCCTGGAGAGGAAACCTGACTAGAAGGGCAATCCATAAGAAGCAAAGGACATCCCAAAAGGTGAGAGTGTGGTTGTGGGGGCAAGGGAAGAAAAGAGGTAGAAGCAGAATCACTTAGGAGAATGGGACTTGAGCCTAGTCTGGACCTCATCACAGTGACAAAACCACAGGCAGACTACCAAAGGGGTCCCTGAGTTAAAGAAGGGGTGGTCTGTGTCTGGATGTTGGGATTATGCAGAAAGGATTTGCCTGCGGCATGATCGTGATGTACGTTGCGCTGAGATGGCTAGATGCAGAGCATCAGGCATGGATTGGCTGCAGCTGCCCACAGCCCTCTAGGAACTTGTAAGAGGAGTTTGTGTTTAAATTCTGTTGGATAATGTAAAGCACTTCAAAGCAGGCTTTTGGGTAAAAATACAGTCCATAAATTGCTAAAGCAGCCTTGTATTCTCCTCTGCCAAAATTCAAGTTTGTCCCAGCTGTTGAAAGCCAGGGAGCAATGAACCACGATGCTTGCTCATGCAAACATGTTTATTCGCTGCCCTCTGCTTCTTACACAGGAGAGTTCGTGTTTCTTTTCTAATGAGCTCCAGTGCTTAACTTGCACGTCTCACATTTGTCTGTTCGTCTCTGTCAATGGTTCTTTTGTGACTGTTAATTTGAATCAGATACTTGATGATGTGGGTGGAGTAGAAACATGCATTCTCAAGGTAGGTTCCAAACAAGAACATGAGAGACATAAACCTGGATTAACTTTTTCTGTGTGTTTTTTCCAGAAATGACCACTTTATTATGGAAGAGTGCCCATCCAATTACTAGAGGCAAGTTTATGCTGCAAAGATCTATGTCTCTCTATGATCATAACCACGGATTTCAGGAGGATGCAATAAAGAAAAAGCTCCAGCAGTTCACTGGTGGATCTGTCAGCCTTTCAAAAGAAGATGATGGCATAGGGACACTTACACTGAATAACACAAAGTTTATGAATGCATTTACAGGTATTAATAATGTTGATATATTTTTCTTTCAGGTATATGCAAAGACAAAAATAACACTGTAACATGTACTATCAGCAGTAAGAACACTTAGCTTTTAATCACAGCATGCTATATGGGTCTTGATAGGGCCTCTATAATAACATTTGATGCATTAGACTTTAGAAAAAACATAGGTGAAAACTATTTGGGAACTTTTACTCATATTAATTAAAGATTCACTCTGTTTCTAATCTGTCATTTACTTAAATGCTTTGAGCATTTTATAAACGTATAAAAGAAAAAATATGAACAGTTCAGAAATATATAAATATAAGAGATATATAAGAAAAGCCACAGAATATAAAACCTAAGCCTATGAAATGCCTGGGAGAAAGAAAAAACTTTGCCTAGTGTGGAAAATATCACAGGGAAGGCCATTTCATAAATGTATGCCCGAGTTCTTTGTTATTTACAGCTGTCATGTTGGATCCAACATAGTCATGTTTAGACTGGACTAACTTAAGTAACATTGATTCCACTGGATCCACTTTTAAGTATGAAAAGGTCAAGACGCAACCTCTTATATATTTATTGTTTTATTTAAGTTCATAACCTGGTCTTGCCCTAAATCTGCAAGTGTTCAGCAGGATATATGACATTTTTCAGTATATAAATATAGCTAGATTATGATCTCATGATTGCCACTGAAAGGCAGACTGAATAAAAGATTTCTCACAAATTGATTCTGGAAAGTGTTTTAATTCGCAGACTTCCAGAGCAAGGGCATTGGAATTAGCGTGAGCATCTTTCTGTAGTGGTTACCATTCTCCCAGTGGTCCCTTGTTGGCAACAGCTGAGCTACCAATAACAATAATAATAATACCTCACTCAGGTGTTAATGTTCTTCCTCGTGCAGTTCGCTGCATCCCCTAGATCTGATTTTGAACACATTTTGAGGGCATGAAGGAAATTGTATGTGGGAAGAAGATTGCCCAATCCCCATCTATTCTGCTGACAGAGGCGGGCTGCTGTTGCTGGGGTGCCCTATTATGTTTTGTATCATACTCATGTTTCGCTGAGATACTTTAATTCCTCACTTTGCAAAGAAAATAGTATGTGTGACCCAAAGCATCATCCTGCATTGCTAGAATAGTCAAGTTGTAAACTTAGGAAGATGTAAATTATGATTGTTGCATCCGAACCTCTGAGGAAAGTGACTCGGCATGTTTAAAACTAGAGTGTTGGTGAAAAGTCTATCTAGTAGGGAATAATAGAAGATAAGAGAGTAGCTCATGTCCAACATGTTTTGAGACTAGAGAGTGTGGTGCCCGTTTTAAATATGAGGAAAGGCTATGGATGTCTTGCCATTTTGCTTTCTCCTTTCTCTCTGTGGTACCAAACCAGATTCAGCACACAGGATGGCTGAGCACTTTTCTCCCACCATCATTTCCCTGGAGACTATTTGCCAAGAAGAAATAGATGGGGCTAATGCAGCCTAACAAATGCTATTCTTTGCGTGATCAACATTTGAACAGGATCTTTTACCCCTCCCCCACCATCATTAATATTAATATGATTACATTTACATCCCACTTTTTTTCCTCTTGTAAGCAGTCTAAGGTGAATTGCGAAGTTTGCCTCCTGTCCATTTTATCTTAACAATAACAATAACAGCAACTTTGTGAGGTCTCAAAGTCTGTGAATGGCTCAAAGTCTTCACGGAAAAGTGGAGACCAAACTCTGGATCTCCTGCATCCCTTTCAAACACTCGAACAACAAGGCCACACTGGCTCTCATTTTAAAATAGCATTTTTGTGTGGCATGCTCTCCAGAACCCCAAAAGAGTTGCCTGCTATAGATGGCAAGTAACCTCCACATCACATGATGTAGGGATGTCACCCATGGTTGTGTTGGCTTCAAATTCTCTGGCCTTCCCCCTGCCCCTTGAGCTAAAACGGGTTTCTCCAACATGATGTCCTCAGATGTTTTGGAATTCAACCTCCATCAGCCCCAGCCTCCATGACTAGTGGGTATGAGCGCCAGCCATTTTAGTGCAAAACTTTTAGAGGGCACCTAGCTTTGGAAGGCAGATAAACCTTTTCAACTTTGCTGCATGTGAGTTGAAGGGGGTTGAATTATAAAGCTTTTAAAACTAGGCTAGATGGTAACAGCATAACCTTTTTCAGTGCTCTTATTTTTATTATAAAGCAACTTGCTGAAGATGTCCCTCAGCTCTTTCTTCCCTTAATTGCAGGAACAATGATGATAGAACTACAGGAACGGATTTCTGAACTGGAAAACTGGAAGGATGGAAAAGGGCTTATCATCCATGGGGCAGGAAACACTTTTTGTTCCGGATCTGATCTGAATGCAGTCAGGGCGTTGTCCAGCCCTCAGGCAAGTGATACCAGAAATTGCTTTCCATGCACTCTTTAAAGTTCTGAACTATTCCTTAGAAAATATGATTGTAAAACCACTGTGCTGCAGATATTACAGTAAGAGAAATATTTATTTATAATAGCAGATACGAATTATTCCATTTTATGTATTTATGCTGAGCAAGTTGTCAGCATTCCAGAAACGAATGACACATTGTAAGTGTGGCACTGAGACACTGGATTTATTACCCAAATTTCCCAAGTTTCACTTGCTAAAACCAAACCAACCAACAACTACTTTTCTTTACTCTTTAAGAATAAGGCACTTTGCAGGTAGGATGATAAGCATGTTTACTTTACCAAGATGTTAAAGAGGCTTGTTTTCTTTCACATGGAGTTCTGTTAATGAGAAAAATCAAAGTGGAGTGAATCTGCTGTTGTAAAAAAGCTCTTTAAACTGAAATGTACCTACTTAGCTTGGAGTAAGCACCATGCACCTGAATGGAACAAAACTTAGAAGAAATAAGCTTCTGTTAGTGTATCTCTAGAGCGTCAATCCTATGCCGGCTTGGAAATAGGTCTTACAAGGGGATAGATTTCTGAATAAGCCTACTAGTGTCAGGCAGAAATTACCAGTATTGAGCTTGCTGCTCCCCTTAGTCCCAGCAGATATTTATCAGTTTTCTTTGGCAAGTAGAAATGATTTTCAAGCTAATGCTTAAACATACTTGGACTTTCCTGGGATCTGTAAATTTCCTGGAACTGAGGGTGAAAGAGATGGCTGCTTTTGTTTATGATGGTGACTGGTTCAAGTCTTGCTCTCAGAACTGGCTTCAGTATGATTCTGCTCCTACTTTCCCAAGTCCAGTTTGCAAAGATGAGAAATCTATCTATCACATTTGTATGCCACCCCATAGCTGAAGGCTCTCTGGGTGGTTCATTCTGTGTGTGTGTGTGAAACAGATAAAAATAACAATAACCACAGAACATGGTAAAATTAAAATACAGTGTACATACAACCATAGAAATAGGCATAAATTTAGCCTAATTAGGTCAAAGCTCTTCCTCAGCAACAGGCTTGTTCTGGCATTTTGAAAGTGTGTCTTTTGGGACTTGATATTGATGAATTCCATTTACCAAAAACAAGCTTCCAAAATAATTTTGGTGGGCATGTAAAAATTAATGGACCCAATCCAGCCAAAAGAAGGACTTGACTCACTGAGTACAATGGAAGAGTTATCCATAGTTTTTTCAGTTTTTTCCTTTCTGTACCCATTTGGATTTAGCTTTGACTGAATTGTTTCTTTGGTGTTGAAATGCAGTGATGGCTGGTTTTTATTTGTATTGAAATATTAGAGTGATTTCTAAATATCTCAGAAATAATAGCCCTGTCTGTCTTAGAATTCTTGGTTCTCTCTTGCCTTTAGTTTTTTTCCTGTTGTGAAAGACGGACGCATCCATTCATTTTTTCCCTTCATTAATACTGCTCCCACTACAATTTTTTTTAAAAAATACCATACTGAAGTATTGTCCTGAGAACACTGAAGAAATATGAAGATGCGAGTCATACTTTGTTAGTTGGATCATATGAGGACTTGGTGTGGAAGGGAAAATACAGATTAAAAACAATGTCCTTACTGGAAATGTCAGAAAAGTCTTTTTACTGATGCATAATTGTGCATAATGCATGCTGACACTTCATAAATATGACATCCATCATATTGGCATGTTAGAATCTCAGTAGGGTGTTTTGAAGCTGACTCCAAAAAAAAACCCCACGGTTGAACTTTGTTTAAAAGAGAGAGGAATGTGTAGCAGTTTCCTTGCAGTAGGATGAAACCAGGTATGAAAAGGTCACTCATCTCATGCTTTGGCTACTTAGCATGACCTTGTTATAGCAACATTAAGATAGCACGAGTAGCAAGAAAGGGGGCAGTATGGCTCTACTGACTTGACCAGAAGCAGGGATGAAGATGCCACCCAAAAAATGGCTCAGGGAGCTCATCTGCTATGAGCAACCCAGTTGCCCCAGAGGCTGGCCCTTTCCTCTGACCAAGCAGACCTTTTGTTTTGCTAAATCCATGGGGGTTCATAGAACTGTTGACTACGATCACCACCTGTTGTGTCCAAGCCTGTCCACTTTATGCCATTGTTGGCGTTTAATTCATGCACTATTGACAATGGACCATGTTCCACAGTCTGTGGTTCTAGTTGTCAGACAAGAGTTAACATCAGCCAACTGTTTCACTGTGCAGAAACCCAGATGTTTGAAGATCATTAATGTGGCTCTTTGTTTCCAAACTGTCTACTATAAATACTTGGTTTTTTAATTTTTTTCCTTGCCCCACTGAACACATTCATCTTTGTAATCACTGGCAGTTTGGACATCTATTTTGGCTTTGTGTACAATAGTATTTCTTTAAGTTAGTAAATGCTATGCTTTTCTTCTCTAGTTCTCTGAAAGCCACTTTTTAATTTTGTTTCCAGAGCAAAATATATATATATATATATATATATATATATATATATATATATATATATATTCCCTTTTACTTTATTTTTATGTGGGATTTATATCATGCCTTTCATTATTAATTGTTCTGTAAGGTGGCTTACAAGAATTAAGATTTAATTGTACGGTGGCTTACACGAATTAAAAAAAAAATTAGAATGAGCACTAATTCAATAACCAGGCAACAATGAAAATCACAGAAGAATCTGCCTCCACAGTCATTCTGCCTCCCTCTGGGTAAAAGAGAAGGGGGAAAGTATTTTTAAATAAATAAATATAAAGAAAAACAGAAGAACAGCAGATTGAAAACGAAGTGCCTCATCTCAAGACTTTGAATGTTTATATTGGACAAGCCTGTATGTTTTCAGAACTGGCAAGTGAATACCTCAGAGCCAAACCCTGTTTCTGCTGAAGAAGAAATCCCCATGGCCTTGTTTTCCTTCCCAGCCCATGGCAGTGCAGGGCTACCTCATGGCAAAGCTATTTTGAAACTTTTTTGTGCCTCACTCAGCCCAAGATAAGTGTCAGAGAACTCGCCATATCTGTCAGGAGTTTTACTATGCAATTCTTCACCTTTAGACTCAGAAGTAATCTGACCCAACTTTACGGAGATTTCCTCCGGATAAGCGCATATTGTAGGGGTAAACGATGCATGGTCCAAGGTTCACATGTGATCTCCCCTGGACTTCGCTGCATCCCCAACCAAACAGTGATTTTGCCTGAAGCAGGAGTGCAGTTTTACAAAACCACATGCTCTGCCACCCCACTTTGTCCTGTCAAATTGCAATGGCAAATTTGGCCATGCAGTGGTGGGAGCAAGTGAAGTTGACCACCCTGGCTCTATAGGATTGCAGCCTTGGTGTTTTATTTCTGACTTTTCTTCAAAGACAAAAGTAGAAATCAGTCGGTGAGTCTGCCAGTTTTGGATTCTGCCTTCCTGCCCTCCCATTTTATGTATTTACCTACTTTGAAGGTTTTATTTTTAAGGAGACATTTCTCTAGGAAAACCACTGTTTATATATATAAACTTGACATGTGACAGACAAATAGACTGACACATTTCCATATGTTTGTATATCTTGGTATTGACTTTAAACACTGCAGACATGATGGGAGATTTTCCACATGTAGTTAAGAGCACATAAACTAGGCAATTTGTTCAGGAAATGTACCCTGTGCAAGTTCAACTGAAATGCAGAGGAGGTAACATTCCAGCTGGGTTATTTCCTTTGAGCATTAGCATTGCTAGGATAATTGAATCTGTTTTTCTTCTTTCCAGGATGGGATGCACATGTGTATGTTCATGCAAAATACCTTAACGAGACTCATGAGGTAGTGTGCCTTGTTTTTGATTTAGTTTTGCGTGTTTCACTTTTAAAATGTGCAGAACTAGAACAGGAGTTTCAACAACAGGTTTAAATGACATACTACATGTCAGTTTGGGAACTTTGGGAAACTGAACATGTGCTTTTTCCAAGCATATCTGACATTTTGAACATGCTGAGTTACACATTTTTGCCAAGCAACAAAGCCCCTTGGTGGCAATAAGCCATCGGAAACTAGGAAGTGTTGAATACTTTTGAAAATATATGGACTCCTCTTTTCCTAGTCACCTGTCCTCCTGCCATAGAGATCAGTCATCTTTAAAAAGTTGACAAGCAATCTTTACAGCCTACAGTCATACCTGGAAGGAACATGTGCAAAGGAGAAGAATGTTAGTGTAATGCAAAATAACAAGTAAGGTTCTTTTTCTCCAGTATTGCTTAGTATCTGCTCTGTGTTCAGGAATCCATATTTTCTTGCATTTAGCACTGTGGATTATTTCTGACCTTCATTTTATTAGGGCTTTCTTGTAATATGTCTGACCTGAGGGACAGAACATGAGAAAAATTCCTATATGCTTCTGACATTTAATCCTGTTTCTCATTATTTAAAGACATTTCTCTGAAATGGTCTAAATTTATTGCTCTCATGAACTTGGTCAGAGGTTTGGAGTTACTGTACTCCAAGGTCATGGAAGAATAGTGTGACTGACCATGATAGGTTGTTAGGTGAACTGGGAAAAAGTACTTAGAAAATTAATTTTGTCACAACCTCCTTGGATGCTGCATAATCTCTGCATTATTTTTAGAGTTGTTTTAAATGCTCTGCAGGCTTTTACCAGGACATGTTTGAAGGAATAGCTTTAAAATCTAATTCTGTACGCAGAATTTGGGTCTGTTTAAACTTTTTGTTCAGTTTGAACCCTGCTATTACATATTATTACAATATTAGTATTAATTATAAGTAATATATTAGCAATAATTTGTGTTGGCATTCTGAACAAGTTGTGGAGTAGACTGTGTAAACTGTCTATAAAATGCAGGGGCTAAGCTTCTTTCCACCAGCCTTTCCTTAAAGAAAATTAAGCTCCCAGAGTAAATAGTTTTCTAAAAGCCTCATACTACACACCAACACATTTCCTTGTATCACATTATTCATGGTCACATTAAAATACATAATAATTATGCTTGTCTCTGAACTATCCGAAAAACATGGACAGTTGCATACTGCTTATACACTGCCTGCACTGGTTGGTGTACCAGGAAAAAATGTGAGAATAAAGAGAAAATATCTAATCCTGTAATTGAGACTGGATATATCTGATGAAAGTTGACTCGGAATATGTTGTGATTTTAGATGTGAGAATGTGAAAGTGAGAGACTCAAACAACATTTCTTTGACATTTTAAGGATAAACATTATAAACATTTTATGTATAATATTAAATAATTCACCCTAACTTGTTAAATAAAATGAACAGTTCCAATTGTCTTCATAGAATCCTGAAAGATATCACAAAAGTTACTCGAACCAGTCTTCTGCCTGCACAGAGTATTCACTACTACAGCATCCCTGATAGGTAGCCTTCTAGTCTCCAGCAGAACCTCTGATGAAAGAAAGTCTTCAACCTGTTCCACTGCTGAACAGCACATCCTCTGAGGAAATTCTTCCCAGTGTTTAGTAAAGAAAGCCAAAAAACAAAACCCAACCTTTTAATTTGAACCTGTTGGTTTTGGTCTTATGCTCTGGAGTAGCAGAAAAACAATTGAACTCCATCTGTTTGCTAAATCTTCAGGTATTTAAAGCTGGCTATCATATTGCCCCTTCATCTTCTCTTTTCCAAGCTGAATACACCCAAGTCCCTCAATCTTTCCTCATAGGACAGTCCTCAGGTCCAGCACTATTTTTGTTGCTTTCTTCTAGACCATTTCAGTTGGCAGATATCTTTCTGAAGCTATGGTATGCAGGACTGGACACAGTATTGACCAAAACAGAATAGGATGGTACCGTTATTATATTTTATGATTGTGGACACTTCTTTAGATGCCATCTAGAATTCCGCCTTTTTAACTGATGTATACCGCTGCTATCTCAAGGTCTGCTTAAAATAATCCACAGAGTTGTTGCACACATACTGCTGTCAAGCCAGATCTTTAATTTGTTTGTTTATTTAATTTCTATACTCTGCAGTAGTCCAAGGTCTCTGGGCAGTTTACAAAAGTTCCTAACGGGACCACAATGCAGTAAAAAAACATACAACTATCTTCCCTAGAATACAAAATTTTAAAAGTTAAAGAACACTTTAAAAAAAAGGATAATGGCTAAATGGTTATTATTCCAAAATAATATTAATAAATAAATATTGGTTAACTTGTTAAATATTTTTGCCCTGTTCTCCATCCAGTCAAGATTATTTTGAATTCTGTTTGTATCCAAAGTGTTAGCTATCCCTCCAGTTTTGATGTCATTGAAAAGACCACACCTTGGGGATCTGTGAGATATTGTTTCCTTAAGTAAAAACTGAAAACAGAGCATATTCCATACATTTATACACATTTTGCACTGTTCATTTTACATCCTTTCCATGGTAGTCCCACAGAATATTTTCATATGTTTTAAATCACCTTTCAGTTGTTTTGAGAGATCTGACGCCCAAATTGGGCCAAAAGAATCTAATCTATAGCTCCAGATTCCAGCACTGACTGAGTATAAAATTCAGTTTTGGGGTTCTTCCTTTAAAAGAACCCCACATACAAAAAGCTGCAGAATTTTGTGTGGCGCTTTGACCCAAGTTTGGAGCGGGTAGTGTTGTCTACCAAAAAATACAGACATTTATGCTTTCCCCAGGAAGTGGCCTGGAAATGCCACAAAATGGCCCTTATCATATGGCCTATCTAGATGGAGACATGCTCTCTGAGCTGTGAGCAGTGGGAACAGGTAAGTGACTTCTCAGCACTAATATAAGCATCTAGCATTCTTCAATCCCCTCTTCAGAGATTTGCTCCACATTCTGCACCATACATACAGATACGCATTATCTACAGCCAACTCGGCATGACATTTTTTTTTAAAGGTGTCAGTTATAGTGTTACATAAGCATGAAAATCATTTCAAATTATTCAGTGTCACATTTCTAGTTGGCTTCCTATGTCTTTTCAGCCTTGTAATGTATATACACTTAATCATAAGCTTGCTTGCTTTTCCAAAATAATGATTTGCCCTGATTTGAATCGTTCCCCTTCTGACGGTTAAAAATTTGTACTGTTTTTCTGTGTACATTTTTTGAAATGCATCTTTCTGGCTTCTCCCTTTGTCTAGGTTACCACTAATTACAGTTGCATTAGTTCAAGGGAAAGCCCTGGGAGGAGGAGCAGAACTAACTACTGCGTGTGACTTCAGGTAAGATTAAAAACTTCACTGAGTAGACAAGCACGTTAGGAGTAATTAGGAAAGGCACTGGAAATAAAACTGTCAATCTCATACTGCCCTTATACCAACCTGTGATGCAGGTTAGATATCATGTCCAGTTCTGCTCAGTGTAAATTTGGAAAAAGTATCAAAAAGGGCAGCTAAATTGATCAAGGGCCTGGAGTAACTCCCTGTGAGGAACAGTTACAACGGCCGAGATTGTTCAGCTTAGAAAAAGTGCAAGTGGGTGGAAACATCGTAAGTGTACAAAATTGTGTGATGGTTGGAGAAAGTAGATAGTGAGATTATACTTTTCTCATAAAATTAGAACATGGGGTCATCCTATGAAGCTGATTTTGGTGGGACATTTAGGATAGAAAAGAGGAACTGTGGAATTCACTTCTACAAGATGTAGTCATGGCTACTAATTTTGATGGCATGGGAAGGCACTGGACAAATTTAAGTAGGGTAAGGCTTTTAATGGCTGCTAATCCTGTGGGCTCTATGCAGCCTCCAGTATCAGAGGCAGTATACCTATGTTCACCTGTTGCTCATGGTGAAAGGGTGCTCTTGCACTCTTGAAGATCCCAGAGTGTTGGACTAGACTGGCTGGTCCTGCATTGCTGTTCTTCAGACTTTTCCCTTTAAAAAATCAGTGCAGCAGACCCAGTGCCTAGCTTTCTTACAAAGATCCTTGTAAGAATTCCACCACTCTTCTCCCCCACATAGGTCCTGACTACCAGGAATATATAAGAAATCCTTCCCTGGTTTCACCTTACGCTTCTAACTGGGATGATGACAGTGATAATGGCTTGCCTCTGCAGGTGCTGCTTATCCACATGTGAACCTTTATGTATTGTTATTCAAAAGGAAATTATACTGAAAGACCAATGAGTCAGAATTAAACATGTTTATGAATTGTGTCACACCACACATGTTAACTGACTGGTCTGATTTCAGAGTGTTTGCATTAGAGCACAAACTGTGCTATGAATAATGTTGTGATTACCAGTGTTTGCATTTAATTTTCTCCTGCCCTCTCTGTTCCAATTCTTCCAGGCCCCACAGCATAGATACTGTAAATAAACCTGAAATTCTCCATGATACTTTAAGCATGTGGTGAAATGGACTATGATCCACAAATTTTATAGCAGGATAACTTTGCTGGTCTTTGATGTGCCACAAGACTGTTTTAGCCACAGTAAAAACAAAAAACTTACAATGCCACATGAAGGATTCCCTTGTGTTTCAGAGATATGGGACAGACACTACAGATATCTCTTAAAGTGCCTTTCAATCTGATGTTGGCGCATTCTGATTTACGAAAAGCATTATTCTGACTGGAAGGGCCATGGTGGAATGTGATCTGCAAGCAGAATGGTGGGGTGGGGTGGCTTATTGACTTGAAAGGTTGGATGTGTGGGCCAATCAAAGTCTTTCCAATGGAGTCTCTCACTGTCATTCCTAACCGTTGTGGGTTTCTAGATTATGTCTGTCAGCATTCTGAATTCTCCATATATTGTACTGCTTCATGGAATGCCGTATGTCGATATTTTATTCCCTTTTAGTTTCATCATGCTTTAGTTAACTGTCATCTCTGCTGGTATGCATTTCTGTTTCACGTTTCATTGTGTTTTTAATACAATATTTATATCAGCAATTTCTATCAGTTATAATTTACAATATAGGTTTAACTTTATTGCCGTCTGTTTCTTCCCTTATTGTTAGGTTCACTTCACCCACCCCACTACTCTTTTGTGTGTTTATCATTTGGCTCATTAACTAATGACCAGAGCTTAGAACACTGTAGGACATAGATGTCAGAGCCTCATAATGGAGTCCATGTAATTAGATAACTGACATTATATAATTTTGGCATAAAACCCTTACTGAGTTATTTGGCACTGACTACAATGAAGTCAGAATAGCCTGGTGAAGACACAATTTTTCAACTTCCTAAAAACATTTAAAAATAGCTTTGCTTTAGCCACACAGTTTGGATATTACTGTATAATTACAAGCATGGAACACTGTATAATTACATGCTTGCCCGAGGTGAGAAGCTTTAGTTTGATATGCCATGTTTAATTATTCTCTTAGCTGAAGATCTAGCTTTTGTTTCAATTACTTAAAATTCCACCCAGTGCTTCTTGCAGTAGCATGGAAATGGAAGAAATTGGGTTGTAATGTAGGCCTGCTCATTCGATTCCTAATCAGGCGCACTTGCTTCTTTTAAGAACCTAAGAAGAGCTGTGCTGGATCAGACCACAAGCCTATGTAATCCAGTGTTCTGTTCCTTTCCTGTGGTCACCAAGGAGAGACCTCTGGGAAGTCTGTGAGTTGGACATAGCTACCCTCGGCTTATGTTCCCCAGCAACTTGTGTTCAGAGCCACACTGGATCTGATAGAGGAAATAATAGACAGTCTACTAGCCATTGATACCTTTATCTTCCAAGCTGCTTCTGCTTCTTTTCTTTAGGCCTCTCAAACCTTTTAATGGTAATGTAAAAATAAAGAAAACCTAGAACAAGCAGACTCAGGTAACATTGAAGCTGCATGTAGGTCATTGTTGGTATGATTATGTGATAGGGTTGGAGGCAGTAGTGAAGCTAGCTTATATTAGACCCTTAACTTAATGGTCTTTTTTGGATTCCCTTTAGATGATCATATTACTTCAGTTGTAAAGTGGGCAATAAGTATTTCTTTATTTCTTACTCCCACTGCCTTTCCATGCATTACAACTGGGATTTTAGAATAAAATATTGAGAGAAATGTTTGCCCATTGGCTATGTTATAGGTGGACTTTTGGGGGCACCTAGAACTGCATGGTCCTCGACCCCAAGGTCGAGCCCAAGCTGCACCAAAATGCAGAGCAAGAATACAGTGAACAAGCGCTACCCAGCTTCTGCTTAAAGACCTCCAGCAAGGAAGAGACAGTAGCTGTTTTATTATCAAATGCTTTTTATTAAGCAGTTCTAATGTTCGGCTAAAACCTAACCCCTTCTAGATTAAGCCCATAAATCTAGCCCTGCTCTCTGGACCAGTATGTGATAAATCTTTGCTGCATTCAGTGTGACAGCTGCTTTCCAGTATTTGAAGAGTGGCATCATGAGGCTTCTCTTCCCCTTCCTTCTTTTCTTTAGGCTAAACATACCAAGTTCCTTCCACTTTTCTTTGTAGGCCTCATTTCTTCTATCCTTGACCATAATTGTTACCTTCCTTGAACACATTCCAAATCCTCTGTGTTCTTCTTAAAATGCATTACACAGAGGTGGACACAGTACTCCAGATAAGATCAGATTAATGCAAAATAAAGTGGAATTCTTGCCTCCCATGATGTGAAAATACAGTTTTGTAAAGGTAGTCTTTTAAAAAAAGTTGCTGCTGCATCCCAGCCCTGACCTGCATTCAACTTGTGATCAATAGCATTCCCAAGATTGCTATTGCTAAGCCAGTTGTCTCCCTGTTCTTCTGTACTGTTTTGACTTAAATGCAGAGCTTTGCGTTCTTTGTTAGTTTCATTTGTTTTTCATTTTATTAAAATCAATAACTTATACAAATGTAAAAGTATTAGGCCCAGGAGAGAGCAGCCCCGCTCAAAACCTCTCTCTAGTTTGATCGTCAGTCTCTCAGTATGGTTCTCCAGTCAGCTGTGAATCGGGCACCTACCCTGCATTTAACCAGTTTGCTAATGAAAATGTACTGGGGGACTTTGTCAGATGCTTTGGTGAAATCAAGATCAATAACATCTATAGCATCACCACAATCCACTAAATTAGTAACCTGATCAAAAAAACAAAAAGCTAGGATTAATCTGGGAGGATTTATTCCTGATAAATCCATGCTGGGTCCTACTTAATATTGTATCATTATCAAAATGATCACAGACTGACTGCTTAACATTCTCTTCTAGTGTCTTCCTTAGTATGAAAGTTAGGGCTGACTGGTCTGTAGTTTCTTGGAACCTCCTTTTACCACATTTCCAATCCCTAGTGCTGTAGTACCTCACCCATTCTCTGGGCTTTGCCAAGAATTACGGAGGTTTTGAGGATACATCAGCAAATTTATTGAATTCTCTAGGATGCAAATCATCTGGTCCTGAAGATTGGAACTCATATAAGGTAGCCAACACCTTCTCAATCTTGAATTACAATCCTAACTCCTCACCAACTGCACTACTTATGTGAGGGTGCACACAGTGGAACAAGATGTAAGCAAACTTGGCATCGAGCAATTTTGCATCATTTTTCTCACCCATTAATATTTCATGGTTCTGAGTCATGGTCCCATCTTTTTCTTTGTCCTCTTGCTTTGAATATACCTGAAAAACACCTTTCTGTTAGCTGACTATGTTTGTCTGGATCTTTAGTTTTCCTGATGCTGACCTTATAAATCTGGGCTATATGTCTATATTTGTCCTCAGTTGCCTCTACTTCCATCTGTATAAGTGTCCTCTTTATTTTCAGCTTCTCACTGAGCTTTTTGTGCAGCCACATTGGCTTTTTAGCTCTCCCTCTCTTTTTCTTTATTTGCGGTACTGAATTATTTCATTTCTGTACTACCCAGTAGCTGGTAACTCTGAGTTTTTCTTTGTGTAACTCTTTCTACAAAAACTTCCATCCATCTTTGGCTTCTCTCCCTATTATTATATCAAATCGTGGAATCCTACCTAGCATTGCCCTGAGCTCATTAAAACCAGTTTTCCCAGACCTAAGCTACACACTGATCATACAAATGATCATAAATGCCAGCATTTTACAGTCTCTCCCTGTGCTCAAATTCCCACAATTTTAATCTGACTAACTTTTCCCTTTTAAGTAATATTGATAGCTAAAGATTGGTGGCCAATTGTTCCTTCCTTTACCTTCTGAAAGAGAATGTTTTCAGCAAGGATGGAGATCCCATTCTTAGCAATTTGTCCCAGCAGCTATCAAAGCAGTTAAAGTCTACCAATACTACTTTTTGCCTCCCTAAAATATCTTTGTTCATGAGCCTTTCTTTTGTGCATGGTTGGCTATGAACTAAGGTGACAGTGTGAGATGGAGTTATGGGTTCTGGCACAATTAGACCTGACTGAAAAGAGATGAATGAATTTCTTGGGGTCAGTCCCTGTTTATGTTCAGAGGACTGGGAAGCACATGTTATGTGAGTTAGGTTTGTGATCCACTCCCGGATGGTATTGATCAACCTCTTCTGAATGGAAGTTGTTCTGAGTTGGTATAAGGCAATGTTTACAGCAGCCAACAAAATGCTGAACAGGTTTTTAACCTGGAGAAGCCACCCTCACCTGTTTGGATGAAGAGGACAAGGCCTGGATCTAACAGACGTTTTAGGAGAGTTTGCAAGTGTGTGTTTCTCACATAGCATTTCTGGGTAGAATGGCACTGAGGTTGCCTTTTGGACAAAGCTGATTATATAATCTAGGCTTGGGGGCTTGGTTAGCATGTTGCAATTTGCCCATTCTGACCTTAGACTTAGAGTTGTTGATGAAAGTACTATCAATCCAGAGCAGAGTAAGTTGGGGCAGGTCCCTCTCCCAGTTTTTCTGATCTGTTGCCTGGTTCTATATGCTGGATATTGTATCCCTCCCATCTTGAAAAACCCAGTTTCTGCTAGTAAAGCCCACAGCAATGATCTGTAAAATTTTGGTAAAACCCCCCTCATCCCTATTCCAATGTCTTAAATCTGGGTATATGCAGTTCCACAATGGCAAGTGCCCTTTTGTTGCTGACTGCCAAGGTCGTTCTTAAAAAATCTTTGTAATTTAGCCCTTGCCCATCATATAGAGAAAGGTCTGAAGAATTAAATAATAAAAGCTAAATGCCAAGCAGAACCATGGCAAAAACAGCAGGAAAGAAGGGATGTGTGCATATGTTCATTTCTGGGCTAGCCAGTGTGTATCCTTGCCAACTGTGGAAGTGTTGGAAGCTTGATGGGTTTATAGTCCGGCCCTGGTTTGGCCTGGCTGTATGCTCATAAGATGCAGAACAAGGCTTGCAGGCAACTGGCTGTGGTATGAATTGACTGGCAGGAGGAAGGTGGCAAGTAAAGGTTGCCGGTAACTGAGTTTGAGTCAGGGAGTGGAAGACCTGGGACATCTTTCATGCTATGCAGCATTCAACAAAGCCCTGAAATAGCAAAGGCAATGCTGCTGGCTATACCACTGGTGCCCCTGAGTTGGAGAGCCAGGAAAATGTCGTCAAGATGCAGAGACATGTTGGGGACATTTAGACTAATAGCATCAAACAATTAGTTCTTGGTGTATCTTCCCTGGGAGTTGACAGCAGAGTAGAGGTTCTTAGGGGGGCTGAGGTGATGTTGGTTCCTCTCTTGAGGGGTTTGACTCTCTCAGGTATTGCAGTGAGACTTTACATCCTTTCCTTTTTGGGGGTCTCTTTTGCATTAGCCTTTCAGTTGACTTGGAAGTCATCAAGATTCCTGCTGGAGCCTCCTGTTAACCCAAATGCATCCATGTGCCTCACCCCACCCCTTTAGCATCACTCTCTGGCTGTCTGGGATATCCTGCTTCTGAGACTTTGGCAGAGTTGAAACGTGGGGAGCAGCGCTGATCTACAACTGATGCTGAAAGTTGTAGATCAGGGGTCTCAAACTCAACTTACCTGGGGGCCGCTGGAAGTAGAGTCTGGGTGAGGCTGGGCCGCATCAAGCGGTGGTGGTGGTGGGCCGCCCATCCCGCGTGGCTCCCAGAGGCCGGCCTGGGCGCCGCCGGTGCTTGGAAGGCCGCAGGGCCCCTCCCCCGTGCCCCGTCCGGCCTGGCCATTGGCCTGCAGGCCGCGAGTTTGAGACCCCTGTTGTAGATGCACTGAGGAAGTAGTGGATTTTCTAAGATGGGACTCCAACAAATGGTTTCATTAAACTGTCCCCCAACCCTGCCACTTCCATGCTGCCTGAGAAACTGCATAGCTGTACCAGATTACTCTTATGTACTTAGTAGTTTGTACTTACTCTGAAGGGAAAAGTATAAGCAGCCATTCAAACCACTAGTATTCCTGACTAGAATTAAAGAACACACACATATAGTTTTGCAATGATTATAGTTTTTTTATTGTTTCTTTTTGTATCCAGAGCAGTGTTTATGCTTTTATTTGCAAAGTAGTCGCCTCCATTCACAGATGCCCATTCTTACAAGGAGCACCCACATATTCCTTACTTGTTCTCTAGAACTGCAAGTTGACAAAATACTACTGAAGTTTGGTACGATGTGTTTGTACGAGCAAGTGATGCCACAGTACATGCTAAAAAATGGAGGGACTATCTGTGCTTGGAGCCTGGGGGTGTTTTGCTTTAGACTTCTACTGGCTAGTTGATTTGCCTTACTTAAATCTCTGTTATCCTATGCTGTCTTCATTTTAACACATTTTAATATTGGAGGAGATGCAAAAGTAAAACTGTCAAACAGACATTTTATTCATTTAATTATAAGCTGTAAAATATGGTAGTTCTCCCCCCCACCACCATCGTCAAGAAACATCCATAACCATAGAGTACCTTGCAGAATTAGTTATCTCTCTCCCTTTGACTTTTCCACATTTTGCTGTATTACAAGCTGGAACTGAAATGGATTTAATTGGCATAAGATATTCAGTGCTGTGAAGGTACAAAATATTTTTATGTTACCAGAAAAGTAAACACAAACAGGCACTTGTTGGTTGGACAGATATTCATTGCCCTCCAGTTAATACTTGGTAGAAGCACCTTAGCAGCAATTACAGCTGCAGGTCTTCTTAGGTGTGTCTGTATCAGCTTTGTGCATCTGGGCATTGCAGCATCTGTTGATCCTACCTGGCAGGACTGCTCCAGCTTGGTCAGGTTGGGTGGGGACTACTAGAGAGTGGTAACATTCAAGTCCTGTCACAGAATCTTAATCAGATTGAAATCTGGGCTTTGACTGGGGGATTCTAAGACGTCTGGGTTCTTGTTTAAAAATCACTCCAATCCCAGGTAGACTGAAACAGGTTTCCCTCCAGCATTGTCATGTATTTGGCTCCATCTTTTTTGCACTCAAGCCTAACTAGGCTTCCAGTTGCTGGCCAAGAAAAGTATCCCCGCTGCCACTACCATGTTTCACCTAAGAGATGGACTTCTGAGTGTGATTGGTGCTTCTGCACAGCTTTATCATAGAGTTGTTTCAATAGTACTTGACATACATGATGCTGTGGGTTTAGATACAATCATCAACACATTCTCAAACTTTCCAGAAACAAGTGTTTTTATTCTGAAATCCTGTAGCATTGGAATTGCACACAGGTATATTCCATTCAGCTACTTACAGTACTCTGGAGAAAGTAGGTTGTATCGAGCTTATTTAAGCGTGACACTGCAAAGGGAGTATATACTTATGCAATCAGCAAGTGCCAGTTTGTGTTTGATTACTTAATGTTGTTACAACAATAAAAAAATACTTTGCACCGTCAAAGTGTTGAGTACTTTGTGGTAACAATGCCAATTGTTTCAGTTCCAGATTTTAACGAGCAGAATGTGGAAAATTCAAAGGGGATGAATATGTGAACAAGGCACTGTATGTTTAGATCAGGTAGTTTACATATCCAGTCATGTAAAAAGATGGGAATTTATTTGTACAGGTACAGGTTCACTTCGTTGAACTGGATTCACACTACTCCATCCCCAGAACTCTCCTACTGGAGCAAGAGGAAGGGAAAAAGGCAACTTTCACCAAGTTCCCTTTACAGCCCCCTGAAATGTTGCTCTGGAATATTATGGGAACAGAAAAGGAGGTGGTATTGAGAGCCACCAGGGAATGGGGAATTGGTGAATATTTGCTGGATCTCACCCCTTTTGTGGAAGATTGTGTCTGTGTCCAACTTGCTTCAAATGATGCAAGGAAATTTGTGTTATCCAAGAGCAGCACTGAGCAGTGTGTACTGCATTGTTTTGAATTATGTTCTGAATGTTCCTATCTATTGAAGAGATACCTATTGAACAACAGAAAACTTTTGTGTATCCAAAAACAGATTACAAAGATACCATGGGCTTACATTAAATAAGCTATCCTTCAGACAATCTTAAAACCCACATTCAGTGCCAAAGATTATTTCTCTATATGACTGAATTCAATGTAGAATGGAAGGAACGCTGATTTGTATTCTCATAATGCTGCTTTGTGGGCCTCAGTGGGGAAAACTGCAGGGCATCTTGGGCTTTGAATTTCTATTTCTCTCTCTTGCTCACCTGTTGAGAGAGAAATAAATGCTCTCCTCCCTCAAGTTGTCATCAAATCTCCTCCTTTTCTATATAAGGGAGCAAAGGGAGAGGCCTTGCTAGTTCTGCCTGCTTAGGAGGGAATAGCCTGGCCAGCCAGTTGGCTGCCGCACTTGCATATTGCCTGCGGCCTTCGAACAATCAAGGGTCAGTGGCAAGGGTCAGCTCAGACAACGCAACAAGCCACAGTTTTGACTTGACTCTTCAATATCTGCTTGTCATATGCCTGGATTCACTGCAACTAGCTGTAACTTATTTAAGCCACAGGGACCATACGGACATGGTCAATATATGCTTAGGAAGAATTCCTTACATCATAAGAGAAAAGATTTTATGAGCGCTTGAGAGAGGAGGGCATTCCGTTCTGAGCATGTGCATGAGAAACAAACATGAAGTCCAACCCAACCTTCAGCTTTCCCCCCTGAGGTGTGCAGAGGGGGCTGGATGACATGACAAGCCAAGGTAGTGGTTTGAATAGACAAAGTAGCTGCCTAGGCTGTAGCCCACTGTGATAAGCGATGGTGGGATGCTCATTCACGAGAACTATCCCAATAGGTACAGCCCATGAACACAGCCTTTTCATGGGTGGATGTGCAACTGCAGAACTCGGTTGCTGATCAAATCAAACTCTAAGCCTGTTTTCTTGCTTGCTGCTCTTCCCACATATTGGAATGTCACCCCCCATCTTAATCTCCACGTTTTTCTACTTCCCACATGATCCTGAGCTTACATTAATTCTCTCCCCCTTCTTCCTCACTGCCAGCCCATAAATTTATCTGAGTCATGTCCACCCTACTTTTCTCTTTTTTCTCATTCTGTTTTTCTCCTAACTGCTCCTGATTCATATGCTGCTGCCTCTCTTTGCTCACACACTATTTGTCACCAAGTTACATTGCCACAAATGCAAAACAAGGTAGTTCCAGAAATGTTGGAGAGAGATAAATGGTGAAGACCAAACCGTTTACTGGGGCATGCCTATTCAAGTCATTGGCCCTATTTCAACAAACTATAAAGATGCCATTATCTTCCAAGTAATGATGGTAGTTTTCTTCTACATTGTGCCATTAACTTCCGTATTGTGCTTTCAATAAAGAATGAAAGTATTCACATACAATACAGCAAAAGTCGTGCTCCTGTCTACAGTAGCAATTAACTGTTTCCTACTTTGGTGGAGTACAGGACAGTATCTGTGTGCATTATTACTCTGGGCCAAATCTTTTTCTCTACCCGTGTCCCATTTCCAAAAACTGCAAACTTCCTGTCCCCCCCCCCCCCCGCACCTTCAGAATGCTGTTTTTTTAATCTTGTCTAAATTACAAGGCTGCCTTTGACCTTCTCTTTTGTTACAAAGTGCATGAAAAATTAGCTGCTGTTTCAATTCATGATTATTGTCTGACCTGCTTCAAGCTGATTTGGACCAAAAAATCTCTGCTCCTTTGATGATAATTGTGTGTGTAGCAACAATATACACCACTTATTTTGCTGCACTGTGATTTTGACTGCATTGTTCTGGATTTTTCCCAGTACTATCCAAATATTTCCCTACGCATCAAATTCTACCATTATTAGCTGTACTCTTTCTCTAGTACCTCCCCATCTATGTCTTTTTAAAATGTGTCTGTCACTGAAACCTTGAGGCCTTTTATTTTGCAGATGAAAAGCTATTGGAACGTAATTGTGTGATTGTAGTAGATAATGAGGTGAGTCAGCTTTAGTAAATAAGCCAGATTGAATCAATGGGATTTAAGTAAGTCATCTTCCTTTACTTTGGAAATGTGCATTTTTGTTTTTGAGAGGGATACAGAAATGTCCTTTTCCCTTATTTGCCTTTTCAAATTCTTCCTGTCCTCTCAAGCAAACTAACCAGCTTGTGTCCAAAAAACCTTTTTTATTATTGGACTCTTTCTTTTACCCACTGGAATTTACACCTGTCCAGGACACTGACCCTGTAGTTATCAGTTCTAGCTAAATGTTACATATTCCATATGTTTCCAGTTATTCTAATCACTTGCTCTTGCCTTGTTGCCAATTCCTCATCTTGAGATAGCTCAATTTCAGGCACTTTAATTGCTGCCATAGCATGAAAACAAGGTGCAGTCTGTTCATCTGGCTCCAGGAGAGATTAGGGTTGGTGAGGGTCAGCTAAGAAGATGCTTGGAATATCTTGGCCAGGCAGCATCAAAAGCCCCTGTGGGCCTTCATTAGTGTCAAAGATTTGGCACTGAAGAATTGATACCAGCATATTGGTACGAGTCAGAATATGATGCCAAGTATCAACTGCAGTCTGGTTGGCACCTACCTGGACCTAAACCCCATTTAAGCCAGTCGGACTTGCGTCTGACCAAAAGAAGCAAGCAGGAGAAATTATCATAAATATTGGTTTGGCTATAAAGGCCAGCCAACACTTCTGGAATAGGATTGAACAACAGAATCATGAACTCCCTCTGTCTTCAGTCTGAATTTTCATCTTCCACTTTAGAAAAAAGCATACAATCCTACAGTTTGCAGCTAGCCTCACATCACCTCATTTCTTAATCTGATTTCCATTCCATAGCCACAGGGCTTTGTGTTTCCACAGCGGTAGCTGTGTTAGTCTGTGACAGCAAAAACCATGAAGGGTCTTGTGGAACCATAAAGATAAACAAAATTATTTATGGTATGAACGTTCATGGAGTTTAGCCCACTTTATCAAACATGATCAAAGGTGTATGATAAGACCTAAACATGAATTTTTGAATGTTCTAGATTAGATTAGAGGACTTCTAAGAAACTGAAATACAGGTATCCCTTGCTTAACACTGTTTGGATTAATGCAGGTTTTGATTAACACGGTGAATTGCGACAATCCCTTGATATATGTGGCAGAGTTTTAATTAATGCACTGTTCATGGCAATGATGTCATTCGTACCACCCAACCATGATCTCAGGGCTTCTGGGAGGCTGACTTCGGTGATGTTTGTATTACAAACTCCCATTATTCATTGTAAGTTTTAGAACCCATTGATCATGTAGAAGAATCAGAACACCAGGCCATCAAGCCAAAAAAAAAAAAAAAGGAAAAGGAAAAGGAAAGTAATATCCTTAGATACAAAACTTGATAAAATTAAAATATTTAAAAGTGGTGAAAGTAAAAGTAAGATTGCAAGGGAATTTGGCTTTAATGAGTCAATGATACGGGCAGTTTTAACCAAAGATGACTATTGTGAGCAAGGTAAAGTCACGTCTATGTCTGCAGGTATGCAATGTACGCATAACCAAAGTGTGTTAATGACTGGAAGACTACTCGTCAGATGACTCTTGCTAACTTTTTCAGCAAAAATGTAATAATTAAGTACATTTAATAATATATTTACTTTGCAATCATATCTTGTCTTTCTTAAAACGGTACAACATGATGAACTGTTAATACAGTAATCGCATTATGGACAAATTGTAGTTTGTACCATTGATAATTAGATTTGAGTAACGTGGTTTTGTTATACACAGCAATATTGTGTGATCAATTAACAGCATTAATCGAGGGACACCTGTATTTGTTTTGTGTTACTTAGGATTAAATCACTTCAGAAGTTGCTTGCAGTTTGAAGATTTTGTTCTTTTGCATGGAAATGAAGCAGGAAGTACTTAGCATAACTGCTAAGTTGTAGTACAAAACTGATAAAATATTTCTTTCTCGTTGACAGGTTAATGGTTCCAGAGAGTGAAATTAGGTTTGTCCACAAGCAGATGGGCTTAGTACCAGGCTGGGGGGGAGCTGCCAGGCTTGTACACCTTCTTGGCAGCAGCCTTGCCCTCAAGTTGCTGAGTGGTGCTGTGAAAGTGGACCCAGAGATGGCCCTTTGTGTTGGCCTGGCAGAAGCCATGTTACCCACATCAGATGAAGGTGACTGTCTACAAGAAGCGCGCGCTTGGCTCAAGCCATACACAGATGGCCCTGCTGAAGTGATTCAAGCTGTGAAGAAAGTTGTTTCAGCAGGAAGAGAACTACAGTTAGAAGTTGCCTTGAGGACAGAAAAGAAAATTTTTGGAACTGTTTGGGGTGGGCCTGCCAATTTGCAGGCCTTGGCTCAGAGAACAAAACACAAATGAATAATATGTAAAAGAAGTGTTTTTTAGTATTTCTTTTGAAAATGAACTGCTGCTACTAGGAATTTGTGAGAAATTGTGTCAAACTTTATCAACCCAGTGGGCATTAATTTTCTGGGACATTTGATTATAACCCCCTATATTATCATAGCTAAAGTGGACATAAAGGGACTTAAATGAACCTTATCCTTACATAGACAGGAGACACATGTGAGAAGTTGCCCTTTCAGATAGGCATGAATTATGTTGCTATCTCCCAACTTTGGAGATGATCATAAACACATAACCTAAAAGCAAGAACTTTGATGCATGCTAGGAATGAACAGATCAAAATTAAATAAGATTTTTTTTATTGAATTGCATGTACCTGCTTCTCTTTGGGACTCCAAAGCTCATGCATTAAGCTAAGGAAACTTGATCAGATTTGCTCTTGATGGTCTCCAAACTAAGCTCTTGAAGATACTCTGTACTGTAAGTCCCACCTTCACCCTAGGTATTTAGGCAGATAATTCTTGTTAAATTTGAAGATGCACTATTACCTCATGCTAGGGCTTTAAAAATGACGTAACAACATCAAGTGCCTTAATCAAATGCATATCCCAAGTTTTTAAGGTCTGATCTCTTTACAGTAAGGATGCAATTCTATATATTTGCAGGTCTGTTATCTTAGCATGCAATCGTACAACTTCCCAACATTGTCGGGGGATTATTTCAATGTCAACCTTCAGTGTCCTGCAACCAGAGCTAAAACTCAGAATGTGCAGCACGGAAAACAATGGTGCCAGCTGCCTCTCCAAGATCAAAAATCAGTCTGAGAGAAGACTTGGGCTGATAGCTTATGGTGCATCTAAATGGAACCCCAACCTTCTCCTCTTCTCCTCCTAGAGGGGAATAGCCACCTAGAATGAATGGCTACAAGACGAAATGTAGCGCAAGGTTTGGAGATGGTAAGGGTTGCCATTGCCATTCCCAACTCTGTGCATTAGATGCATGGAGCTGCAGCCCGGTGTCTCAGTTGGCCTGACCAACTCCAGCTAGACTGTGGAAGACAGTATCTCCAGGATGATTTGCAACTGCTGCGCTAATAGCAGAGCACCTACATGTTTGAGCTTTAAGATATTTAACATTAATACATGATTAATCCTCATGTTATCAATGTAATTTTGGAAAGGAAAGCTGCTAGTTTTTCTTGGCCAGAGAAAGTACCTGATTGGGCCCAAATTCGATTCTCTCAAGAATGAATATGCTCCATATTCTCCTGTCTCAAAAATTGGAAGCAAGTAAGTATGGTTTTGATATGCTATGCATAGCACATTCTAGCATACAGATGTTTTTCTTTTTAACTTGAAAAAAAGCTTCAAGATTGATGTGTTATTGCATCTTTTCTTTTTTACAGTTCTGGTATTTGAGTTACTTGCTTCCCAATGATGACCCTGCCAATTTTCTATCATTATACTAGCTTAGGAAATAAGGGTTTATCATAAACAAAGGGCTTATTCATTTTTACACAGAGGGGTACAGATTTGTACTCTTTTTGACAATATTGTACACCCTCAGCGTAACTGTTTGTCTACTTAGAAGCAAATCTCACCAATTCAATAGGACTTACTCCCAAATAGCTAGTTAAATTTCAGCATGAGAATACAAAATGAAAATGACAACAAATTGAGGGGAGCCTGCCATCAGGATGATATATGCCGTAGTCAGTGAAACATAAATCAGAAAGCCGTATTAATGTAGTTAGCTTTAGTGGAACTGCATTATAGATCACTTATTATGACAATGAGTTTTTTGTTGATAAGCTGAACTCGCCATTGACAAGAACATCTTTTAACCTGGTAAATGCACTGGTGAGGGTATGAAATTCCTGTTAATCTGAGAATGGAGAAAAGCATGAGCTGTCCCAAGCAATTGCACTTGCAGTTTTGTGAGTGTATCACAGATACAGGAAGAAAAGTATTCACTTCCTCTCTTCTGAGTTCAAGCAGGATGTAATAGATCCTGTAAAGTGCAGGACTTTTGAATGGAAGACTGCTTCACATAATCACTGTGTAAATACTGAGGCACATATCTGGCTTTCCCTTATGTATAACAGAACATGGTTCATCTGGTCATTATATCATACACTGCTGGTGCATGTTGGGTTTTGGCAGTGAATGCAGTTTGTTAGCAACGAAGTATTATAATGTACACAGTACCTGGCCTAAAAGGCTACAGCAATTTGATAATTACCACTCAAGTTACTGAATACTAGCTGTATTCATCTAAACACTATCCATTAACAAATCCTCATTCAAAGAAGTACAAAATGCTTCACTACACACACACACACACACACACACACACACACACACACATTTCTGATTTAGGTTGTTTAAACGTAAGATATAACTGAAGTATATACTGACAGAGGGTACTTTAGCAGAAAACCAAACCACAGCTGTTACTGGCTGTGGTTTTCTGCTGATTTGCTATCCTTTCAGAATAGGCAAGGAACAGAAGGGGGTCCATTTAATACCACTTTAGCCAATGCCATCTCTTTTCAAGCAGTGATGTTTTTCCACAAGACCCTAAGGTGCAAGCATCTTGTTTTATTTTCTTAATAAGTATATGTTTTAAGACACTGATCATCTTGGAAGCCAAATGTGCTTCTTGCTGATTTTCAGTGGACTTACTCCTAACAATTAACAAAATGAAGTCTCCATGCTTCCTTTGAGAAATGCTTTCAATGCGACATGGGTACTGTCCCATGTGGAAACGGGACAGATTGTTGATAAAATGTAGTTTATTAAATTATAAATTTTTTAACAAAAACAAGACAGAACAAGAAAGACACAAACAAGCTACAGGGACTAGACAAGAGAGCCAATGAAGACACCATGAAGTGTTTACAAGTAAAATTCTGCAACAGAAGTTATTTTACATTTCACTGAGGAAGATGATTCATCTTTGTTTTAGTAAAACATCTGAACTTCAGAAGTCACACCTACTTTATGTTAAAATTAAGCATCTTGCTCATACCCAAACTCATTCATTTCCAGTTTTAATATTCCTTCCATACATCAATCCATGCAGATAGTAAAGATACTTAATGCAACAAATAATGACAGTTCCAAGTTGTACAGTGAATATACATTGGTCAAAAAAAAAGTGGGATAGGATTTTACTGGGGAAGAGGGCTTTACTACCAAAAAAATTGGACATATACAAAACTGGGTTTTGCTAAGTAGCTGTCAAACTATTAACATGTGCCCAGTTTTTGTTAAAACATTGAGTCTTCCAGCCAAAACATGTTGAGACTGCTTTGAAATTTACAGTTAGATGACCAAGTTTGCTTTTCCCTTTCCCCTCCTCCAACACTGAAACACTTTAAATACACTGCTAGGCTGGAGTGCAACGGCAATACAGACAAAATGTACAGGTACAAGACTGAAATTTTAAAACATGGCTCTAGATTTAGACTTCAGTTATTGTGCACTGTCCATCAGGCCTTCTAGATCTTACACTGGTGTTTCCCACCCCACTCCCTGCCACTGGTCTATCCAAGGCTGGCTGATTTGCATTCAGATGTCTCTGCTGAGCAGAGGATACAGGCAGCTGAAGTTGGGCTGACACATCCTCACTATCGCTGCTAGCATCCGACTCTGTTTCCTCAATGGAGGTGTCAAGAACTGGCACCCTACCAGAAGACGATGATTCATGGTCTTCCTCTCCCTCACCCCTATTGCTCCTTTCAACCATACTGTTTCCATTTATTTGCAAGTTGGCAAAAGAGTTCTCTAGAGTGCTTGCATCAGGTGATGGCGTTGCAGGACTTGTCAGCTGACCATCTAGTGAAGGTAAGGGTCTAACAGAAACAGTTGCTAGAGGTTGCCCAGCAGCAACTCCTAGAGCTGGTATGTTGTCTGCACCATCAGCAGAGCTCTCTCGTGCTAGATTGAGAGCATTAGAGTCACAGTCCAACCTAAGCCCAGCCACTCCCTTCTTTGGAATATCTATTATGTCCCGTTTTATTTTCCTGCGACGTCCATGCTCATTTCTCCTATACTGAACCATGTTCTCAAGATCTGCCACATACAAGTACCCAGCAATTAACATTTCAGTGCTCTTTTTACCTTTAGAAAAGGCATCTTCCAGTTCCCTACTGGTACGTTCATCATATTGCCACCAACCATTTCTGCCTTCATAGTACCAAGCATATTCCCCATTTCCTCTGCTGGCTGCTTTGAGTTCCTCAGGTGACAGCAAAGTAGGCTTATCAAGAAAGTCCTCTGGGATCTCCTGCCGACAGAGTGCACATCGCTTTCCCAGCCAGGAAGCTCCTTTCACACACAGATAGCAGAAGACATGTTTACAAGGCAGACTCACAGGGTGGACACATGTTTGCAGACATATAGCACATTCTGGGACCATAAGAGATGGAGTGGTGTTGGAACACGATTCATTTGTCTTCCTGCTCGTGGGAAGCATATTGATTGAGTGATCGATCTCTCCACAACCAGCCATCCTAAAGAAGATCAAAAATAATTTGGCACAATGTTCCTTTATTCTGCTTTGTCTAATCACAAGACTTTACCTGTATAGTTTATAATATTTTAAAGGTACAAAAATATATGTAAACAGGAAAGAATCAGAAGCCTTTGATACACCACAGAATTAAGACTGCAACACATCAATCAGCAATATAACTAGCATGTTTTTATAAAAAGGTGTGGACCATAGACCTTGGATTCAAATTTCAAGATTTACAGTAAGGATGCAATTCTATATATTTGCAGGCCTGTTATCTTAGCGTGCAATCGTACAACTTCCCAACATTGTCGGGGGATTATTTCAATGTCATGAAAGTCAGTATTTCACAGAGTTGTTATTACAATAAAATGAAGCAATTTTACACACACTGGCCAGAGCTTACTGAATTGCAGAATGTAAGTAATTTGCATTTTGTGTGGTAGGGGTGGTGGTACAGTTTCTTAACTATTCAAGTTTAGGAATTCTAACTTCCGTTTCAAACGTGTTTCAAAATATTACCACCTTTACAGAAACAAATATATAGGAAATACTATCCTAGAGTCCAGAGTGCAGGAATAGCTTCCTTACATACTGCATTTTTTTTAATTTCCAGAAGAAATCAATTTCATTCAGTAGTGGCTTAAAGTCAACTAAGTGGCATAACACTGCATCAAACTAAGATATATTAAAAGCAAGTTGTTTCATCCAACAGTAGGCTCCTAGAGATTGATCAAATTACCAGAAGTAAAATATTCATCCAGTATCCAGAGTACAATGAGATAGTATTTCCTAGAAGTTTGTTTTACAAAAAGGACAAATTCTTGTGTCCCAGAACAATGTTAGGATCCTGTTGTGTAATGCTGATTGTGTAAGGAGAATCTTCAGGCACCCACACCATCTGAGGTGATATGAGCAGCAACCAATGGCAGAGGGTTTTTTGTTTTAATTTTGTCTTGCTATGGCATCCTGAATGAATCCTTTCCATTGGAAGGCAAACCAGATACCTAGTTTAATGCCTTTTCAGGCTTTCAAGCAAAGAGCTTTTTATTCTCCCAAGCATCTTCCAGTTTTAAACATCTAATTTTTATTGCTTTTTATTCTGCAGCTGTTCTGATGTTGACAGCTTTTTGTATTTCTTTTTTTAAATTCTGTCAATTCCCTTGGTTCTTATGCATAAAGGAGTAGGATAAAAATATACAATAAATGTTTTATCATATACCTGGTAATTGCAAAAATGACAATATGCTTAGATGCAATGGCTCTGAGAACCCAGTTTATATTTTGGAAACCAGATTAAACAACCCAAAGTCAACCCAACAACAATGCATGGACAATTGTTTGATTAACTCTGTGTTATGTAAGCCCTAAACAATCCAGAGTTTCCACATTTGTTAGCTTCCCACTTGCTTTTTGCCTGTGCTACAATTTAATAGCAATTTCACCCATCAAAACAACAGATACGCTAATGTCCAAAACAGGGTTCAAGGCCTATAGTTGATTTCCAGATGGATGCATTTGGCAAGCACAAGGAAGAAAGATTAAGTACTCTTTGAATTCAATTAAGTTAATTAATTCCATAAGGTCTTTGCTAATTTAGTTCAGCCTTCTGCAATCTAATGCTCACCAGGTATTTCAGACTATAGTTTCTCAGCATTTCTGAACACTAGCCATGATGGCAGGGGCTGATGGATGTTGAAGCACACACCAGGTTGGCTTCAGCATTCAAATAAATTCAGATCCCAGCTCAGGCAAAAATTGCTGTATTAAATTTACATAAAGCCCTATACAACCTATAAAACCATATACAAGTTGGGTGCAGGCTACCTGAGAGTCCACCTTCTTCCACATAAGCCTTCTCAGATCATAAAGTCTTCAGGATAGGCCCTTCGTTCAGGATTTCTACATGCAGAGGCATGTTTTGTGGCAAGGCGGAAAAGGGTCTTCTCAGTGGCTGCTCCCAAGCTGCAGAACTCCGTGACAAGGGAGGCTAATTTTGTTCCTCTTCTCTAAGGTTGACAAGAGAAGGCTTTTTGATTGAAGCAGGTTGTTGAGACTTTATATTTCGTTACTTTTGTCTTTTTAATTAGTGAATGCCTTTGGTTTATTAAGTTAATCAAGTTTAATTTATATTGTGACCTACCTTGAGTGCCATTTTTCTAGGTGAAAAGGTGTGGTACAAATAAAAATACATACTAAGTACTTGATCCTTCTAAGGAAAACATCTCAGCAAGTAAATCTATATCCATCAGAGCAGCAAACCCTTTATCTGCTTCAGTACTAGATAAGTGTCAAGGCAAGATTTTGCATACAGTTCTGCTTATAAGACAAAGCTAAGGTCTCAGCTTCCTTCAAGCAAATATCAGCCACCTCCTTAGAGATCACATTAGTAAAAAATAGAGCAATTTTCCAATAATCTAGTTGTCTTACAAAAGCATGAATTTCATAGTAGTCTTTATTCCACATTTTTTCTGCTGCTACTTGTTCCCCTTCCTAAAGAACTGAAGGAAGGGAGATTACTTTCCAATGGCCTGCATATTACTTCCAAACCACTCATTCACCAAGAGTGAGTCCCAACCTTTCTGTATAGTGGTGGAGGGAAAGGATGGAATTTTTTATGGTGGAGATCTAAGCCACCGCTCTGAACACATCAACAACCTGCTGGCAAACACAGGCAGTTTTCTTTCTAGTTTAGAACTGCAAAGGGTCAAGAGATCTTTCTTATCATTGCACTGAGCCTTCTAAAGCTCAACACAACAGTAAAGAACTCTGCCCCAGCTCAAGCTAGAGAAACCTGGTCATTTTCACCAGTTAGTGAAAAATTACTCCATCATGGAGGTGGAAAAAGGTAATTCAGAATCCTGGAACACACTGCTGCCACAACCAGGAAAATAATGGAACCATTTACCTTCCATCTGAATGGGTTAATAATCCAGTGAAAAATGCTTGTATGACATGTCAGTGAATAAGTTACACAATGTGGATTATTTGTGCAATGACCCAGAGTTTGCCTGACAGATGATCAAGTCTCACTGCTTCTTGTTGTACCACCTGGTCCTCCAGGAAATATCCAAAGACTAAAGCTGTCTATGCTTGCAATCATGAGTCCTGTTGCACTTGTCACAGATTTCCTCATTTTTTCTCCCCAGATGCTTTTCTGAAGTAACAGCCACTGACACTCCATCACAAGTGTCTAAGTGGCACACTGGAGGGGCTGTCAGCTGTTCATCAGCTTTCCCACCCCCCAGGACAAGAAAGTGAGAATATATTTTTGGTTTTGTTTGTTTTTGGGGGGGGGGGGGGGCAGAGCTTTCCAGGCTGTGCAACTTCTAACAGCCAAAATGGGAAAACAAACCAGGACAATGTTCTAGTAAGTGTGTGCTGTCAAAGTCAAGGGTATTTTAACAATGGGCACTGACCAGGTATCTACAAATCAGGAAAAAGTTAGGAGAAGCCAGGATGAGCACAAAGGAGTTCAGCATCACAGTCTGGGAGATCAAGTCAGATATTTTGCTCTGAAGTATTGCTTGGACACTTGCTGAAAAAGCTATCACTGGTGGTGGCTTCTACAAACCTCAGCAAAGGAGTTTTCTAGTTGTAGCTTTCCTTTTTTGGGAAGCATCCAGAAAGTTTAAAGTCCTAATATGCTGGCCCTCACTTATGCCCCAGGCACTATTCTATGATCCTAAGACAGGCTAAAGACAGAATATACATATAATAAATGCAATAAATAAATCAAGCAAGCTAGCTAGCTTGCACTTGAAGAATGATTCTGTCTATGAATGCTGATGCAGATTCTCAGGATAGTGCTAATTTTAGTTGTTGTGTTCCTATGCTGGCCTCTATTGCCTCAATGAGATATCCAAAGCAATACAATTAACCTTCTGTTGCAGTGTCATACGGAGATCGGTGGTGATAATAGCAAACTACCACCAATGCTAAACACAGGAAACAGGTTGTTGTTGTTATTTAACTTCTATACCACCCAATTTATTTATTATTATTTATTACTTATTCGATTTGTATGCTGCCTGACTAGCCATAGGCTGTCTGGGTAGCTCAAATCATTAAATCCAAACAACTTGACACATTACAAAACACACATGATAATACACAATCAGTGTCAGTAGCAATAAAATTGTAAAACTATCAAAATTCAATAAAGCTAAAATACACAAAATAAAAATAAATGCAATATATATAGGCAACCCAAAAATAAAACAAAAACAATTAAAAAGTCTTATCAAAATCTAGCATCAAAACAGATTGGCAGCAGTGCATTAACATAAAACAAAATAAACACATCAATAAAAACAAAAAAATCACCTAATCCAAGTAACTATGGAACAGATGTCTTTATTTGGTGCTGAAAAGCCAGGAGAGTAGGCACCAACCATATCTGCAATGGAATCGAGTTCCAAAGTGTGGGTGCTATGCTCATAAAAGCTCTCTTCACTGCAACTCCCCTCTCACTTCACTGGGCTGAGGAACATGGAGGAGGGCTTCAGATGAAGACTGTAATGACCAGGCTGGTATGTATGCAGAGAGGTGTTCCTTTATATAACCTGATGTCAACCCTTTTAGGGCTTTGTCTGTTTTTGTATTTACATTTTAAATTGGTCCCAGACAGCACCTAGCAATCAGTGTAGCCTGAGTGGGACTGGTGTGATATGCTTGCAAATGCTGGTCCTAGTAAGTGGGCGTCTCACCAGATTTTGCACACGTTGCAAGGTCCAGACCATTTTCAAAGGTAGCCCCATGTAGAGCGCATTACAATAATCCAAGCAAAAGGTTACCAGTGCTTGGATGACTGTAGCAAGGCTCTGCTCATCCAAGTAGGGACACAGCTGACAGATCAGGTGAAGTTGATAAAAAGCACTCCTGGAAACTGAGTCCACCTGGCTCACCAGGGATAGCTGGGGTTCAGGCATATACCAAGGCTGCAAATGTTATCCTTTAGGAGGAGCACATCCCCATCCAGAATAGGTAAAAAATTCCCCAGCTGAACAGACTAACAGTGTCTCCATCTTATCTGGACTAAGTCTCAGCTTATTGGTCCACATTCAGCCTGTTACCGAACTCAGTCTGAGGAGTGGAAATGGGCTGAATAGCTGAAGCTTAAGCTCGCTGGACAGTTCACAACTGGTGCAAGACTTGTTACTGTGTTTGAGCCAGTTATTTATATTATCAAATATAAGCTGCACCTTAACTCTCAATTCACAATATTGCAACAACTACAGTAACAGGGATTTTCTGAAAATGCTACCAATGCAAATCAGGTTCATTTGCACTGGGTCATCTGCATAGGAAAATGTTCAATCTGCATCAGTTTGCAGAGATAGCAAGCTTGTGTCCCTCCAGATGTTTTGGTCTACACTGTAGACTATCACAGACAATGTTTACTAATGGGGATCACAGTCCAAAACATCTGGAGAGCCACAAATTGCCCATGACTGTCCTGCCTGAGATAGATGTGATTTAGTATGTCAAGCATACTTGTATTTAATAAACAAACTAAAAAAAATACTATGTGCTAGATTATTTTTTGGCTGAATGCATCACAAGTATTTAACCAGAAATACCTGAAATAAAAGTTTAAATGACACTTAATGTGATTTAAATGGTACACCATGTAGAAATATGTATTAGAATATTTGTAAATAAAATAAAGATAATTGCATCTACTTCATTTACATTGCTTAAGTTTAAGGAAAAACCACCTTCACTTAACTGTTAACATACTCATTAATATTAGCAACTCAAATAAATGTGCAGGAAATGCTGAGACAATTCATTTTAATAGACCTCTTTTCCACTAAGTTTGTTGGGGAGTTCCTTTTCATTGTCACTACTGATTAGTTCCATTCCATCCATTTCTGAGACGTCATTGAAAGAAATACATCTACAGATTCTCTGTAAGAGACACCACTGACTACCTGGAAAGTATTAATGAGAACTATGGACCTTCAATGCTTGCCAGTTATAACTGCAATTGGTATACATTCATTTTTCTCATGTGAAACTAATTTTCCCATTGAGAAACAAAGTTCTAGAAAAAAAGCTGTTTTGAAACTTCTGCACAGAAGAATTTTCCAGGCTGCACACCACTGGACAGATACAAGATATATAACACATTGATAATCTTACCTTTTTTGTATTATTATTGCTGTTCCTGGAACATACTGCAAAATTAGGAGGTCATCTTTAAATGCATCGAATGAGAACCAAGTGTCCTGTTTTTGATGGATAAAGCTTATTCCTCTTTCATATTCCTTCCTTGATACAAGTAATGTCAGATTTCCACTGCAAGTTAACAGGAAAATAAAGTATTATCAAGCCTGGTAACTACATTTTTGTATCACCATTCTACTCAAGCACGCATGATGCTTTGCGGTTTGCAACAGAGCAGATATTACACACATGCCCAAACACAACTGTGTAAGAAAGAATAATGATCAAATTCAGTTATCCACTATGGAATGATTCTGAGACAGTTTGAGAGAGAAGAGTCCAATTGCACTTAGTCCCAATCAGGCCAATAGTTGTAGGGAGTGACACTGACCTCAGCTGCCATGATGCCGAATGTCTGCTGATACAGGTGGTCATGGGAGTAGAGAAGACAAAGAGTAGTTGGTTCCAAAGCCAGTAGTCTTCCAACTGGAAGTCCTCTGACTAGGAATTCAATGACATATTAAAGGGTAGGTTCCTCAACATGATGCCCATAGGTACCAAATTGCCTGCAGATACCTTTTACAGCAAAGGCACCTTAAATTCAAATTTTCCCACTAAGTGCTTTCCTTCCTCATGCACCATTATCTCATGGCAACCTTGCAAACCACCCAAACAAATGTTACATATTGCTTCACAGTTTGTAATCAGTCCTGTGGAGTTCACTGTTTAAAACACAATGCTTTGTGTCTAGACAACTATATAAATAAGCAGCATTATATTTCACTAGCTCCGAGAGTTTATGTTAAAAGACACTTTTATTGAACTTGAGGGTGCACTTCCAATTACCTACACAGATACATTTAAGTGGAATTTATATTGGACATACATCTCATATGGATACAATGGAGTAAATTAAGAAACTGACAGGTCCTGCTAAAGGATTAATAACAAGTAATTTAAAGAACTTAGGGGAAAAAATAGCTGATCTTCCAGTTAAAAGTTCTGAATGCACTGCACTCTGCACTGAAGTCTTTTCCATGCTATATGGAATTGCTTTACAAGTTTTTATCTTTTTAAAAGAACTGCCACCAAGTGAACAAGTGTCATGATTTTTCTTGAACTTTCCTATGCTGATGGCAGATACACATAAATCAGGTTACTGAGTGGCACATGAAGGCCTGATTCCTATGTTAACAACAAAAATTAAGTTAAACTTGTAACTCCATATATTTTATGTAATGCTCCCTTGTCCTCCTTTTTCCTCTCTACTCCATAGTGCACTGCCTACACTTTCAAACACAGATTTACATCCTCATCTCTTATCTTCTTTTCCTCTATACCCTTTAACATTCTTCTGCATCTTGACCACCACAGCTTTGGAACTCAGTTCCTCACAGAATGCCATTTTCCACAGAGATCCCTTTGCACTGCTACCTCTTTGTTCAGCCCTTACTCTCTCCCCAACCCTGGATTTATTTGTTCTGTTTCCTGACACTTTAATCCTCCTTGTTGATCCAGCATAAGAAATGCGTAAGACTTCACCTTCCTAGAGATTTATAAAGTGAATGAGTCTTAGGCTGCAATCTTATATGCCTGTGAGTAGATCTTACTGAACACTCCAAGGCTTACTTTGAGAAGACATACTTAGGCTGGCACTATAAACACAGAACCGGGCCATGCAATGTGCCTAGAGATTTTATCAGGATAACTAGCAAAACTGGCACAATTCCATAACATTGCTTTGTATCCAGGAGGATTAGAGGAACCAGTTATATACAGTGATGCAGCCATTCTCCCACCTCCACTTTAGGATGGCTTAGGTAAGCCTTAGAGGTTTCCATAAAGAGAAAACAATTGGAGCAATAGGTACGGACAATTCTCCTAGGTGAGCCTCAGCCAACCTACAGGCCTTATGTTGCACAAAAGAGCAATTTAATCCTATTAATAGTCCACCTTATCCAGTAAATTTACTGATCAGAAAAGACAGATACAGAGTTAAGATACAGAGTTGCCTTCAAAATCTTCAGAATATGCTACCCTGTGTCACACCAGCAAAACTGAGTCAGTCTCCAGTCCACTGAACCAAAGGAAAGTGAGAAAACTAAACCATCAAATATAAAAAGAACTCTAAACTTAAAGCTTAAATTTAAAATACAGTGTGCCTTCTACTAAAATGAACATGTGATCTTCCTTAGGAGACCAATCATAGCATCTTTAAGAGCACTTTTTAATGGCTATAGTTTTGCCATAGGTTTCACAAGAAAGTTTGTAAGTTTTTTCAGTTAACTTCATCCAATCTGCAATGTACTGAAGACCCAGTACTTACATGCCTCTTAGCTAGGATTATACTTTCATCTTTCTATAAAAATGTTGTGTTCTTTACTCTGTGTGTTCTCACTTCTTTGCGACCACTGCAATCAGTAAGCACTGTCTGAAACAGAAAATTCTGTCAGTGCCTCTGAATAGTCTTTGGCTTGAAGAACAGCACGGCAAGTTTCAGAGGCAGAGATACATTGCTAAGATCACTAAAAAAAATTGTTCTAACTTGCACTAACAGTTTACTGAAGTAAGTCCTCGCGCTTAAGAACGGGAAAGGAAAAGGGGAAAAAACGGGGTACATAAGATATGCAATCCCCAAGTTATTAGACAATGAATATACCCAGAAGAGTTATGATAGCTATCAAAGTAGGAAAGGGACACAAATGGGTGACAGAATGGGTCAGGAAGTAACAAACAAACACAGCTAGCTGGTGAAGGCTTCAATAGGCTGGTAATAAGATGCTACACAAATGCAACTAGAGCTGCTTAGCTATTAAGTAAAATTGGGAGAATGACCCCTGATGTTAAGTGATCTCTTCTTCAAAACACAAATTGTTCCTACAAAGCAAAGGCCCAGTGAGCACACAGAAAGGTCAAGTGTTGTGGCTCATTTGAAGTTTTGGAAAAAACCTTTTTAAAATGAACTATGACTCAAGTATAAGTTGAGTAAAATACTGTCAAGCCTAAGTTCAACACACCGCAGCAAACAAAGATCATTGGAAACAAGCAAGGGAGGGGGAAGGAGAATACCCTTTCTCAGTACAGCCACCACAGTTAAGTTTAGAACAACTCTGTTAATTTATGTGGCCACAACCATTTATAGAAGAATTGCAATGTAGAAGGATAGGCCTGCACTTGCACTGAACACAGAATGCATGGGAGCGCAACCATTTATACCCCAAATGGCAGTGCAGCTACTGCAGTCAACAATGTCCATCAGAAGGTAGCACCTGGCTCTCTTTCAAGTTGCTACTGTTTAATGTCATTAGCCATCAATTTCCCAACATGTAGCAGTGTGTGTTCAGATATACTTGATATGTTTTCCTGAGAGAAAATCCTGTGTACCATAATGTTCAAATGGTATTGATATGCATTAATAAAACAATGTATTGCTTTTCTCTGAAACAGAATGCCATTCAAAATTCACAGTAAAGCCCATTTAATACTTGGTGAACACAAGAATGATTTACCGACTTATTTAACAGAGATTTCAGACTCAGACTACTTCATTACACACAAATACAGCAAGATCTTATTTTGAGATGTGTACCAAACAAAAGACCAGTTTTGTTTCTGCTATCTTTATGTCACTACATATAGATGACTAAATCCTGTTCTATCTTGACCATATGTTTGATCTTCAGTGCTCCCTTGTACCATAATTTGATGTATGAACATCAAATGTAAACATAAACTTAGTAAAACATTGGTGGCCATCTTACAGCTGGTGACAAAATCTGACTCTTTTAAGAAAACACACAAAAACCAACTTAACATGCACACTACAAGATAATCGGGTTTCTGATATAGCCTATCTGATCTGCTGTTCTTCAAATATAAGCAACATGGTGTACATTTATCAAAAACTAGATTACAAACTAATTCACATATCCCGCTTACAAACAAAACACAGAAAAACCCAAAGTTCAAAGAACTGTTACAACAAAAGAAGTATTTTAATTGTAAGCACTTAGTTGCCATTTTCAAAGTTCTGAAAAAGTACTTTTGTGTACATTACTTTCTGTCCCTGTTATCTTATTACAATATATACTCAAGTATTAAGACATAATGTTGAAAACACCACCAGAAAGAATACACAAAGCAGTCAAAATCATACTCATCTCACCTATATTTTGAGGGATTAGGGCAGCCTTCTTCAACATGGTATCCACCAGATGTGTTGCACTCCAAAACATCTGGAAGACACCAAGTTCAAGAGCAATGTATAGAAGAACAATAAAACAATGATTGCAGAATGGAAATGGCAGCCCTAACCAAAACTACAGCAAATGATGATATACATTTAGCACCAGCATATGCACAAGAGAAACCAACAAACTTGCTTTTCAATCTAGTTACAGTTTATTCAGCTGTCATTAGCAGATTTTCTGTACTGCAAAGTCTAAAATGAAAAGGAGATGACTAACATTTAGTGATAAGTCAACAGAGAACTATGTTTTGTGAAGTATAAAGAAAAACAGCAGGCATGCAGGGAATCTGATGTAGGCATTCTGAACAAGGGAACTAAAGCTACGTCCAACCATTTCTCAAATTGGCTACAATGAACCACACCCAATGGCTTCATCCACCAGATATCTTTCTCACTGTTCAGTGTTTAACACTAACAGTTAAATAAGCACCTTTACCTGCCTACACTGTCAATGAATGTACATCTTCCACAATAACAACAAATATTCATATTTATATTTAGAGAGCCAGTGTCGTGACTAGAGAGCCACACGAGGGACTTTTGTTATCTGTATTATAGTCCCCACTCAGTCATAAAACTACTGTGTGACTGTATAAAGTTGGGTGACTGTAAAGGTACACCCTCAAAGGTGTGTTGCTGTTGTGTAGATAAAATGGAGCTAAGTAAGCCACACTGGGTTTCTTGCAAGAAGAAAAAAGGTGGGAAATAAATACAATGTAATGATGAGAACAATAAAATTTGAGAAGTTATGGCCTAAGAATGATTGGATTGGTACTTGCGCATACTTCCACATTTCTACCTCCAAAACCTTTGCTCCAGATGCTGTAGCCATTGAGTTAAAACTGAAGTACAGTATGAAAATGCATTCTCAACTTTACAGACATTTTGGACTATTTCAAGTAATTCTTCCAGATGGTAGTTTTACTTGTTCTCAGGACACTTCATAAAGAAAAAGAAAAGAAAAAAAGACAGAGTGACAAAGCTGGCTGGGAAATGACAACAGCTGTAGTCCAATACATCTGGTTGGACTAGATGTATTGGACTGTCACCAGGTTGTGGAAGGCTGATATATAATGAAATGTTAACAGTGTCTCAATTTTATCCAACACAGCACTTAAGCCTCATGTGTTTTTCTGGATGCAGCTCTACCAAATAATTTAATTCAATTATCAAAAGGTCCCATGATCATAGCTTCAAGTTAAGTATCTCAGTTTCTCTTAAACTAACATATCTACTATAAATAAAGGCATCCAAATTACATGCCACCACCTATCTATGTAAAATATGTCTGCTGTATTTCACCTATGTTCAAACCAGCTCACAACATAAATGCATCTATCAGTAATCACAGTACCCTCATGGTGACACACTTGGAATTCCAGGTACCTTTTCTTATCATGTGGCTCTTTGTTCTGTTCCCCACAAAGCCGGAGACAAGGTAAGATCCAAGACCCTTCCTACACACACATTTTTCCACACAGTCTCCATGGTTCAGTTACCATCTGAGAGGAAAGGCAGGAAAAGCGCAACCAACCAGATTTTTTTAAAATTCTGGAAGAAAGCTTTCTGGTTAAATTGGTAATAGTAAGCAGTCCAAGAAAGTGTCCTCTCACTTGGAATTATATACTGCTCATGAAACGCTCAAGGCGGCTTCTCCCCCAGTTTTGCCTCATCTTCAGTCTCTAAAGGTTGAGGGAAGAGAGCTGGGATTATGCTACGTTTTCGCTGGACCAGCAAAATGAAAGGCGAGCGAGCAGGCGAGCGAGAGAGACAGCAACTCAGGACCGAGACGCCGTGACAAGCACGGCCACAACCCAAAACATTCCCGCTGCCCACCTCCTCCCCGCTGCGCGCGCGCGCGGGGTGGGAGGATGGGTGGGCTGGAGGAGGAGCGGGACCAGAAGGGCAGAATGGAGCCGAGGATGGCCATTTCCAACAAGTGACCGCACGAGCCGGGGCGAGGGGAGGGGAGGGGAGGGGCGGCGCGCGCGAGAGGCCAGTCCCGGCGCGCGGCCCGGCGCGCGGCGCCCCGAGAGCCCGCTCAGGGCGGGCGGGCGGCGGCGCGGGGCCTTTGTTCGGTTCTCCGCTGCCCGGAAGGAGAAGGGCGAGAGAGGAAGGGGGTCGGGGGAGGACGGGGCGGCTTTCTCGGAGGCAGGGCGCGCAGCAGGCCCCGGCCCCCTTACCCAGGCGCCGCCAGAGCCCACCCCTGGGCGTCGCTAGAGGAGAAGGAAGCCCCCATCCCCAAACGGCAGCGTTCGGGACGGGAAAGGCTGGGGCGCCACGCAGCTCGGCCGTCCGCGCACTCACCTTCCGCACAGGCTCCGGTGCGCCACTGCCTGATTCCGCTGCCGACGGTGAGAAGGGGACAACAGCCGCCGTCCGCGAACGTCCCTCCAGCGGCCGCCGTCTCTCCTCTTGCGCCGCCGCCTCCGCTTGACGATTAGGCTGCGCCGCCCTGCCCCCTCCCTCCTTCCCTCCCTCTCCCTCTCCCTCTCGCGCTCGCTCGCTGGCGCGCTCCCTCCCTCCGCGAGAGGCCGCCGCGAGCCAGTGCGTTCGAGCTCCGGCGACGTCAGCACGCAAGGAGGACGGGGCGAAGCGCTGGAGACGGAGGGGTGGGAGGGGTCAACCCAAAGGGGCCACCAAGCGGGGACGGAGAACGGAAGGAGAGCCGTCGGCCTGGGACAGCGCGGGTGCGGCCGCCTGGCCGAGGGAAGCCCGCAGGCAGGAGTGCCCTCGTGTCGCTGGGCTCGTCTCCGTCTCGATTTGCCCCCGGGAACGAGGTCCCCTCCGTGGGTGAGATAGCAGTCGATCCGTGCTGCACTGAGTTGCATGGGACTGGCGCCTGTTGCAAGCTTTCGCTCTTGGAACTCACGGCCTCCTACGGTAGTTGTGTGGCAAGTGCGATGCCAGGTGATCTCTTCTCCCTAGAAATACTTCTACGAGGGCAGCCTTGAACAGGGATGTGTAACTTCAGTTTTTAAAAAACACGTTCTAAGAACTTTCAGTGCATGGTGAATGACAACAGCAAAAGCCTGCAGTCTGAAGCATACTTACTTGAAAAAACACACACGACTTGCAATGTTTTAGAGGGAATGTTTCCCTGCAGCGTGGATCATTTTCATACTTAGACCCGTGCAAGTACATGTACTTTTTACTGCTGCATTATTTCAGCAATTACAACATTCTTACATCAACAAATCTCAGTATACACAAGAGAAATAGTTTGATCCAGGGTTTGGGGAAACAAGACAGTGGATTCTTTCCAAAATAAGATCTCTGAGAAACAAGAAGGAAACCAAGATTTGCAGAAGTACACGTTTATTTAAAAGACCTAAAGGTGGAAAGATCGCCAAAAATGACCCAATGAAGATTCAGCATGCTTAGCAGCCATGGAATAATGAGTGTTAGTTGGGAAAGGAAAATTGAAAGCTGGGTGGGAAGAGAAGAAATGTCTTGCTTGAACCTCTGGCAACTTCTACTATCCCAAATGAGACCATGGCTGGCTTTCCAGAACCTGGATCACACTGTAGCATCTTGTTCTAGGCTTTCCTTGCCAGATGTTTCAGACAAGCAGTAGATTGCTGTGGGAACAACCCAGACAGCTTCCTTTATTGGACAGCATGGGAATATAATAAATGAACAGATAATTCAACCTTGCTTGGCTTGTGAGTCATCTCACTATTAGGAACAAAATGTTGAACTAGCTAAATTTGTGGTTGGGATCCTGCAAAGGCTGTTCTAGCACCCTAACGTTAGAACAACTGCATGAAAGATGGGTCCAGTCCTGGAATCCTGTGAATAGGATTATTGAATTAGCTGGCAACCATCTTTTCAGGCCTATTTCTTTGCCCATGTTTCCCCTTGAGCTTTACAGTTTAGCTGCCATAGTTACTTGTGCAATTGACTTTTGCACAGTCTTTGATTCAGTGCCCAAGCTGGTGGTGCCAAAGTAAAAAAGTGTAAAGGCAGACCTTTCCCAGAAATTCAGCTATCAGGGTAGATATGATCATACTTTAAAGAGCTAGCTTAAGCATTACAAGCATAATTCTTTTACTAATCTTACTTCTGCTCTTTGGCCTAAAGTTAATAGAAGCATTGTCTTTTAAGTGGTCTTCATTAATAAATGCAAAGTAAAAAAGCTCTATAATATTTCTAAAAGGAACTCTCAGAAGATGACTGCATAAAAATCAATGCTTTAAATCTTCTAATGCAAAGCAGATACAATTATGGTTATGCAGTACTTACCAAAAGTGCAGTAAGCAAGTGGGATTGGTTTGTTTGAGTGTCCAAAAATAGTAGCATTGATAAAAAATAGTACTATGATGTCAGTCCTTGCAGAACTAAACAATATTCTCTGTGTGAACCAAGTTGTGTATGAGTACAGCCTGCCGTCTGTTTCTGTGATTATTATGATTATTATTCCAAGCTCAGTAATAATAGAAATGGCTGCTGGCTAGTATGAGTTGGGACTGTAAAAACTCCAGTTCACAAGGAGATTTCTTCATTTGAGCCATTCACAGGAAGAGTCCAATGGTGGTGAGGAGGAGAAATAAGCAAAAGTAAACACCCTGGCTGCACACAATCATGGAGGGGCAGAATTCCATAGTTACCATCAGCAGCGTGACTTGCCATCTTGGGTGGGCCTGAGCAGGAGGACTTTTGCCATGGGTAACAAGCTACCCAGAATTCATGGGCCATTGGAGGCTCTGGATGGCTTGTTACCTATGACAACAAGCAACCCTAGCTTGACAGGGCACCTTGACAAGACACAACAAGCTGCACTGTAATTATGCAAATCCCATCTGGCATGTATATAGCATGTGCAGTTGTGGAGAGGGAGGGTGAGGACAAGTCATTGTGGCTTATTTTTGTTCTGTGATTTTGCAAAGTAGAGTGCTACTGATGTGGTTCTGAATCTGATACAAGGTGAGTGCTCTAGGCTGGGAACCGCTCTGTCGGCAGTCACGCTTAAGTATTTTAGTCAGAGCTTGCTTAATCATGATCCCTTTAATACAGTCATAGGGTTGTTGCTTGCAGAAATTTTTAGTTAGTTTTGTCTTAAAAATAAACCCAAAGTGACTTAAAATAAAATGGTTAAAAACATAAAAAATACAACATAGTTACAACCAATTTGCATTAAAAATACCAAAACACAGTATGACAAGTAATACATCAATATCGGCTATTACCAAAACAACCAATGCATACAGAATCCTCCATATCCTCTCAAATGCCTAGGAGTGGAGGAAGGCCTTTACCTGATACCAAAAGCAATGCTGGTGACAGGCAGGTCTCACTGGGGAAAGCATTCCACAGTCATGCGGCCACCAAGGAGAAGGACCTCTCCCTTGTTACTATTTTCCAAATCGATCTTGGAAAATGGACTCTGAGGAGGGCATCAGATGTTGATTTCAGTATATGGGTACATTCATACTAGGAGGGGCACTAAGTCTTAGAAAACATGATTGCCCTTTTGGACCAATTGTGCGCACGCACTCAGAAGAGTCCCTTACATGTGTGCAAGAGGAGGAAAATTCCCATGAGAACCAGAATGTTGATGAAGAGCTATTTCTGGTGTCAGCAGAACAATCTTTACTCCCCAATTTCACAGATGCTGAGAATGAGCCAGATAAGGAAGTTCAGGGAGAAGTCAAAACAGAGGTGCACAAAGAGGTCCATTTGGGAGTAGATGGGAAAACAGTCTCACAAGTTGCTGAGATGGAATGTGAGAACCAAGGAGATAAGAGGCAAGGAACTTTCGAGGATGCTTGTTCTTGCAGGTGCAGGCGCAGACTGGGACAGCTAGAATCAAGACTGACTGAGCGATGCAAAGAGAGGAGTCACAACATTCTGTCCTTGGAGGGGCAGCCACGAAGGATTCATAGACCCAGTGTGGGTTGAAATTAGGTAGAACGAGAGGATAACTTTCTAGCTGGTGTGACTGTAATTGTAATACTGTTTAGTAAAAAGACATTTGTAGTATCAACTGGAGTAATTGCTTTCATTGGGAAGGAGCGCCAGCTGCACGACACCAATGTTATTACTCATTTGTTCTTGCAGTTGTTGTTGTAAGCTTACTCTTTATGTTTCTCTTTTCTTGGGAGCAGTTTCCTGTTTTCTAGTTCATTATGATTTTGTCTTGTATGTGGTAACTCCCTTCAATCTGCATATGAAAATCACTTGTTTATATTTCTCTCTCTCAAGGGTCTTTTGTAATTCAGTTGGCAAATAGTATCACATATTCATGTCTTCATCATTCTGGAGTGTGCAGCCAAATTATTATTAAACAGACTATATTGGAAGATAAATATAAGAATAGTCCTCAGAGGGCATCCTGGGCTTTGCTGTCACTGGCCAGTAGTCTGCTGACAGATGCCTAGCAGTAAAATCTAATTGGGCCATCCATGATCCTCTGAACTTGGAGGATTGTAGGCATCTTATGCAGAATGGGACGTCTCTTGCCTCTGTGCTCCTCCTGCCTTGCAAAGCAGCTAAATGTCTGATTTTGGTCATCTAGCTGAGGTCTGTTGGATGGGGGCAGGGGAAAGGATGCTGGAGCACAGCCAGGATATGCCATCTTCTCTCATCCCACCACCGAGAACATTCTCTACACTCCTTCTCTGAGTCACTCCCAAGACGTGGATCATGCAGCTGACATGGTTCTCTCCATGCTGGCTCTGAGAGCAGAAGAGGAATCTCATCACAGAATTCCTGCTCCAAGAAAGCTGGAAGTGATCTCTGACCTTGGTTCTGCAAAACTGAATGAGCCCATGGCCCCCCTGCTGCTGTCTAGGGGGAACAGGGTCACTTTGCTCATTTACTATAAAATTTCTACAGTACAGATTGCCACTATGGTCAGCAGAACTGCCTATCAAATCCTCGCAGATATAAGAAGACTTCTCACTAGGCTCAGTCTTCTGCTGCATACTGTTGCCAGCTTTTTATTGGGCACTGCTCATTTCCCAGTGGTGAGTAATTGTTATCTTTTAAATTCATGTGGAGCAGTGTGCTGTTCTTCCACCCACAATGTATTGTTACGTCATTTGAACTTGGACCACTGACTCCTTTGCGGGTGAGAGAAATTGGCTAGCAGGTTCCATAGCAAGCAGGTCCCACGGCTAGCAGGCAAGCACCATGACCAGCTGTCCCTTGAGGGTGTGTTGTGTTGTGCTGTGTTTTCTGTTTTGGTTTGCTTTTGGGGGAACGGGGGTTTTTGTTTTTTGGAATCTGATAAGCACAGACATACGTTTCAGCCCCAAACCACTCCAAGGCAGTGTATGTGTTTACATTTCTGCTTTTCCAAGCACCTAGAGACTTAGAACAAAGTGCAAAATATGTCCCACGATGGGAGTTAAAAGCAGAGGAAATGTTTGCGACTCTTGCTATGAAGGGGCAACCCCCAAGACTTTAACTTTAACATTACATGTTTTTAATTTTTTTTTTAAACATAGAAATTGCAGGGAGCCCTTCCAATGTGTTGATGGGACACTTTGAAGAAAATGCTCATAGCTGTCAAAAAGGGGGTTGCCCTCTCCAAAAACAAAAGGGGCAGGAAGGAAGGGGGGAGGCTGCAGTGAGCCCCAGATGGCTGGCAGCAACACCTGTGATTGATGGGAGAAATGAAGGGTTCCTCTTTTCGTGTCCCCTGGGGTAGCTATAAGAGCAGGGTGGGAGAGGGGGCCGAAAACCTATGGTGACCCAATGGTCTAGTGGGGCCGACTGTGTGCTGTTGACATGACAACCAGCCCACAGTGGCTTGCTGCCACCGTGGGTTGTTGTGACATGCAAATACGCCAATTAGCTCCCCCACAATTGCAACTCCTTTCTGGAGCAGTTAGTGTGGCAATCATAAGCAATAGCTGCTTTCAAAAGGAGATATGAAAAGAGTGATTGCAGCAGTAACTGGTTAGAAAGGAAGCCACACAAGTTGCGGTGGGGGGTGGGGGGCAATATTTCCCTTCTCCGGACTTGCTGGAAATTCCAGGATGTGCTGAAAGGGAGGTGCTGAAATGACTCTGTGCAAAAGTGGAGAAATGGCATTGCCAAAGGTGATCTGTGTCCCCAACCACCTTTTGTTCCACCTGTGCCTTGCATTTCAGTGCTTCCTTGACAGCCAAAACATACAGAGAAATCGACACAGTAAATTTACACACACTTGAAAGTGCATTCCTGGGCACATATGAAGAAAAAAGGAGAAAAAACCCTACAATCCCAGTTGTGTACTTCTGAAGCACCAAGAAGAAAAGCCAGGGATGAAGACGGGTAGCAGTTGGAGTGGGGTGAGGGCTGGAACGAGACTGATGGGTTTTGCTGAAAAGGTGCCTGGGATATCAGCCAGAGTCAGCTGAAGGACGGAGGAGGAGGAGGAGGAGCAGGAGGAGGAAACAAGCCACGACAGGCTTGATCATAGCCATTTGTTGTTGCTAGTCATGAAGTCGTGTCTGACCCACCACAACGCCATGGACAACATTCCTCCAGGCCTTCCTGTCCTCCATCATCCCGCGGAGTCCACTCAAGCTCACGCCAACTGCTTCAGTGACTCCATCCAGCTACCTCATCCTCTGCCGTCCCCTTCTTCTTTTGCCATCTATTGTTCCCAGCATCAGGGTCTTCTCCAGGGAGTCCTTCCTTCTCATTAGGTGGCCAAAGTATTTGAGTTTCATCTTCAGTATCTGGCCTTCTAAAGAGCAGTCAGGGTTGATCTCCTCTAGGACTGACTGGTCTGATTGCCTTGCAGTCCAAGGGACTCGCAGGAATCTCCTCCAGCACCACAATTCAGAGCCCTCAATTCTTCGGCGCTCAGCCTTCCTTATAGTCCAACTTTGCCATGGGTTTTTCCACACTGTTGTTCAACCCACTGTGGCTTATTTGCAGGGTGGATGAGTGTGATATGTATCCCTGCCCTTCATGCATGCCAAGAAGCAAAAGTGGGGGGGGGGTGATGTACCACTAGATGCAGCAACAAGAGAGAGGATAAAATGGGAACCCAGGAGAGACCAGCAAGATCAAATAAATACTTGCAGTGGGGCTTTTCAGATACAAACATTGTTGGAAAACAGGGTGTCTGTGGTTAGCCATCTAGAAATCTTTGCAGGCAGCTCAACAATTTAATAATGTTTTGCAAGGGATTGGGGCAAAATTCTGCTTGCTTTTTCCTATATAATCCCTTAGCAGGGGATAGTGTTTCCCTTCCCTGCCCTATATACTTGTGAGCATGGCATACAGTTTGTCCCATAGGATTTTGTGGGGTTGTTTTTGCAAACAATGGACTGCATGACTTCATAGCAAGCATAAAACCAACTAGGTCCATCTTGCAAGGAACTGGGTCAGTGCTGTAGGAAGTGCATGTGGCAGCTTCAAGCTGATGCTCTCTGGAAACACTTCTGGATTTGGAGAGAGACCTGATAACCAGACGTGATTGCAAGCTTGCTGCATTCTGAAAGGGAGGCTGCTGAGTCCAGGATGGGGAGCTCCTTGAGGACGATGCTGGCCTTGCTGAAGCAGGCTGGGAATGACACAATGGTCGTCAACAGCTGGACAAGTGATCCCTGCTGTTTCTGATCCCTCTGAAGCAGCAGGAGGCTAGAGATACCCGTACGGTTACTACTGCCTGGATGTGGTTCCATCAGCCACAGGGCGCCATTCCTAAGGATTGTGCAGAAGTTCACGAGGACTTAGCAGTGCAGAAGTTCATTTTCCCCTCCTTGTTACTGTTCCCAAATTAGGTAGCCAAAATTCATATGCGTCATCTTTCCCTATAAGCACTGCTCTAACCAGTGGTAAGAAAGGCTTCTGTGGGTTAAGAGCAAAGGTGAGAAGGAAGTGCGAGTGAAAGCTAATGGGGTGTAGAGTGTTTTTTTTTAAGCCTACTTCCTTGGTACAGAGGAGTTTGGAATATAGCTATTAATGGTAAATTAACTTGTGATATTAAAGTGAGAAAAGGACATATGAAGAAAAATGAGTTTAACAAGATTTGGGATGCATTTACTCAGTATGTGTTTAAAAAAGGAAAAGGATTTGAACTGTGAAAAGTGTAATTGCAAGTTAGGAAGGGAGAAATGTCCTGAAAGAGTGTTTGAATTTTTTTTTTTTTTTCTATTTGTAACATGTATCCTATGGTCCTGGTGGTGGGGGACAGGGTATTTTTAAGATTTATTTTAAGCATATGTTTAATTTTATATGTTCGTATTTTAACTGCGTGTTTTTTCTTTACTTGTACTTTAAACTGAAAATTTAATTTATTTTTTTTAAACCCTACTTCCCAGGGAGTGGGAGTAGGGAATGGGGTGAAGGACAGGATCAAGAGCTGCTTTGATGAGGGATGAAGGAGGGCGAATGAATGAAGCTTGCTACCTGGGGAAAAGGGCATCCAAAAATGGAATAGTGAGCAAAACAAGTACCGGCTGGGGCTGGCTGGCACTGGCATGTGGAGGGGAAGGATAAGGAAACGTTCCTTCAGCAGCTGACAAAGGCAAAATGTGCTCTAAGCGCACAACAAACCAAGAGCAAAACAGCTGCTAATGTGGTGAGGAAGCAAGGGATCATGGGATGCCAGTTTTGTTGCAAGGGCTCCTGGGATCCATGCAGCGAGTAGATGGGGAGGCTAAGGTGGAAATGAGCCAAGAGCCCAGGGCCTGCTTACGGTGACATACTTCATTTCCCCAGTTTGTCACACCTCCCTTCCTCGTCTCTGTCCAGGCCACCCCTTTGTCCACAGCAGGGATGAGGCATTGCAGCTTTTTTGCTAGTAAGTCATCTGCCACCCTTTCTCAGAATTTTATTTTTCCTCTGAGCTTAGCTGTGGTTTTCACGTCAACAGTGACTGCTTTGTGCATGAATGGGCAAATCAAGGGTCATGATTTTTCATGGTATATGTGAGGAATGTGCTACTGACTCCTTAAATATGTAAATTGTGCTTGGCTTCATCAACAGTTCCATGACCTTCACATTTAGACACTATGGTTTAATCATAGGCTAACTTTGGATTGTTTAACCATGATGAACCCATAATTAACAGGTTCGGACATCATGGGGCAACCTTCAGTTGGGCCAGTTAGAGGTTGCATTTCCAAATAAAAGGAAGATCTTACAATGCTTTTGATATATGAATTGGTGGCATATAGACACCAGTATCAGAGGGATATTTATTTATTTTTAAAACTTAAATAAATATTTTGTTTGGGTATTTTGGGGGTCAGACTAGATGGCCCAGGAGGGCCCTTCTGACTCGGTCTGTTTCTATGTTTCTATGTCTGCCTTTCTTGAAGCCAATGTGCAATTACTAGAAATCCATTTTTAAAATGGGGAAAATATCTAAAAGTACGCTGGGAGCCATATAGGGACCTTTCCATGGCTACAATGGGAGGTGCCTGGAGGCACCCTGGCACCTGCAGGTGCCACACTGGGCAACTGTGGCCCACACAGATTTGATTTCATGTGTGAACATTGCATGCAACTTCAGTGACAGCTGCCAAAGTTGCATTAACCTACTGTGGCTCACAGCCATTGATAGCTGTATCGTCATGAATTCATCTGATCGATCTTTAAAAGCCATACACACGGCTGGAAGGTAGGATTCATTTTAAACTAAGATAAACAAATACATTGCGTTCTTAAGGACCTAACTGCATTCTTCAAAGGGTTCTATGACTGAACATTTATCTTAAAACTGCTTGGAGGAAATCTCAGTTACACGCACACAAAATATCCATTCCTTTCTGGAAACATCAGAGTTTCAGTCTCTGGAGTGCTAATACTTTGCTTTTCTCTTGTGATTTGAAATCCTTAGGGTGTTGTGCAAGAGTGGTAATCATATAATGTTAGCAAGGAGCTAAACATCTGGATAAGCATCTGTGTTTTTCTTTTTTCACTATTTGGAGGTACTATTTCATAGAACCAGAATACAGGACTATTTAGGACACTCCACTTGTTGAACATTGCAGTTACTTTTTTCTAAAGCAATAGCGCCGTATGGAACCCTGACAATGATGTTTTGCCACTTAGGAGGGCTATAATTAAAGATGGAAAACATCTGTGGCTGCTCCTGTAATTATTTTCAGGGAGGACTCGAGGCCTATTCTTCTTTGTTATACAGACTTCAGTGGGACTAATTAGGGTGCAGCCATGCATATGCAATACCTGGCACAATGGGACACTAAACTTCAATTAGGTCTCTTCCCTTCCCCTCCCCCCCATGTTCTATAGCAAATTAATACACCATAAATAATTCATACTTGGTATTGACAGGAACGGGCTGCAGTCAATTAGCAAGTTCTCTAGCCAGTGAAGTGCAGCCATTTTGTCCTGCCTCTCTGGCTGGTTTGTACGCCAAGCCAGTGTGAGGGGGCAAGATGATGAATATGGTCTGAAGTATCACTTCAAGGGCATGGTTGTAACAGAGGCATCAACTCACCGCACCTGCGTGCATGAGCTGGAGGAGAGTGCATGCAGGATCTTTTCTAAGGTTAGAATTCACCTTTGTTTACTTGACCCTGGCAGCATTCGGTTCTTGTGGCTTTTGCGGCTGAGACAGATGACTGAAGCATCCCTCTGCGGAGCACATCCTGAGAAGCACAAAGCTCCCATGACTCTTCTGATGTAAGCTGCAGTTTCTTCAGTGAAGATCAGTTTAGAGGATTATGTTTGAGGCGATGAAGTCCTCACAGTGTGATTTTACCAGCTCATTTTTATGTGCAGCCATTCTGATGGCCATGTGAAAAGTTGAACGTAGCCTTTATGAAGTCTTTTGTGTACGAACTGAAAAAGAATCTCTGCATGTAAAGGATGGGACAAAGTCACCTGTACAAATTGACATGTGAATCAGCTGTTTGACTAAATCTTCTTGGTTGTAATTTATTTGTGGATTATGAATAAACTTTATTTATTTATACTTCAGATGCATTTCCTTTATGTTAAAGCTTCGCATCAATATGCTTCCTTTAGTTACCCCCACCTCCACATCTTCCTTTAACACTTCTTGTCTCTCCCTTGTTGTCACAATTTAGACTTCAAGCTTGCTGGAAACAAGAACATTCCTTCTTTTTCTTTTTGGCTAATGCTATTCTATAAACTTCTGCATACAATGCTGCTGCTACATAGCTGAAGAGAACTAAAGTAATGCCCGGCACAAAGTTTTATCACAAAATGGTGGCTTAGAATGGACTTACTTGTAGAATGTGCCTTGGAAGGTACAAGTTACAGAGATATTCTGTTCTTCTTTACCTATTAAAACTGGAGGACTGAGTTCACATGGAGTTCTTTGATTAAAATATGCTCTCACTGAGAATTTTCAGCTGCTCAGGTAGAGTTAAATTAACATGCGATTGCTTCTGTATGCTCAACCTCTGTACAGATACATGGGTGTATATCTGTTATTACAAATAATTACTACTTCTTATTTATGGTCATCTGTTTAGTACTTTGGAACTGGATCAGAACTGTTCATATCCATTTTTATTGATGCTTCCATAGTTGAAATCCATGAATATCCAAGCTTCTTTGAGGAGCATCTCACACAAGGAGACCACTCCAGCTGGTCAAGATAGTAACCATATGTAATGTTTCAGAAGTATAAACAGTTGCCAGTCATTATAAGCTTACTAATTAAATAAAAAGCAACATATTCCAGCTTAAAATTGATCTTTTAATATATGTTTCTAATAAAATATTCTCTTTTGTCAATTTTAAAACCATAAACATTCCAGATGGCGCTTCTCTGAGGTGCAGAATGATGAAGAAATTGGCAACACCAACTCCAATAAGATCAGGATCTTTTTGATGCACATGAGCCATGCCCTAATCAGCAGTGTTCTGTCTCCTATTCTATCTTACTGCTTAATTAACAAATGCAGCCATGGGCAATGCCAGTGTGGTAGCTTGCAAAGGAATGTTTTTACACTTTATTTCAAAAACAGTTAAATCTGATCATTATAGTTTCACACCAAGCAACCGCTTTTCACCTAGCTACCATTCCAAAGATGAGCAGGATAATCACATGCTGGAAGCAAAATTCAGCTCATTTAAGATGCCATTTCAAGGAGAAAGTGCAAGATAACACCAAGCACTTGTCATCGCTGTGAGTTTGTCAAACATCACCGCTAAGTTAATTTTGCAAGCAGTGGATGCAGGTGCCAAGGACTTTGCATTTGCAGAGGTCCCATTGACCTGCATAGAAGACGGGCAAATACTTCACTAAAATTGATTCAGAGAGAAACATATGGATATGGACAACAAGTTTGGCATTATAGTAGCCAGCAACAAAGCCACTAAAGCAAGGCAGTGTGCAGCCCTTGGCAATGACTGCTAGACTGGAAACAGGTGGTCATTTTTTCGGAAAGTTGAAGGTGATTGGATAAAGAAGCGCTCGTGTTCTAACAACCCTCAATATCTGGCTGACCAGAGAATGAGACAAAAAACAACAGCTGCAAAAACACAGCAAACCTTTACTCTTATATCACCTTCAGTTTGGCATGCTTAAAAACGAATGCATGTCTCCCGCTTTAGCAAAAGTTTGGGTTTAGCTATTGATGAAAGCTGAAACAAAGGCTGCCTTTCATCATACGGAACTGAGTTGAGGTTCTTCAACATTCTGTGAAGTTAAAGCTGAAACTGAATTTCGCAATTGTGGTGGCCATACTCCAGGGATTTTTACACCCATAGCTCACTTTGTCATCATTTGTCCTGCAAGCAAGAGAAACAGAACGAATTCTGCCACAGTGATTTTTGTTTTTGTGAATCATGTAGACTGAGCTGTACAAATGCTTCTTCTCTCAAACTGCAACTTGTTCCATTTGGGTGGATGAATGTATTGGAGTCTAGGTTCAGGTTGCAAACTTTTGAAATATCCCCTATAGCTATGTTACAGGAATTTCAAGGTAAGAATATTTCTGTGTTGCAAAAAGCTTTGCCTGCTATCTGCTGCAGATCAAAACCCTATGAAGACACAGCTATATGGCTCGTTTCAACCCTGTTTCTACAGCTGTATCACTATTATCCAATATGTGATTAGTCCCCACTTTATTATTAATTATGGAGCCTGTCACCTGCAAAATTCTTACTGGAAGAAACTATAATTTTGTCTCACATGCTCCACAAGTGTGTGTGTGTGTGTGTGTGTGATGACTTTAATTTACAAAGCCAATTTTGTGATGATGTTTAATTCAAAAAAAATTATCAACAATGCAAGTAGTGTTATATTTCTGTGGTCTAACTTCTCTGTTCTTTATTCACTCGGTGTTTGTTTTCTACAATTATGATTTGTCATTCACTGGAAGATTTGAAATGTAAATTTAAGTTACACAGAGTTACAAAAAGCATAGAGCAGCACACATGGTATACTTATGGTTTAGACCAGAAAATACTGTGCTGTCCTGCAGATAAGAGCGCTGCATAGCTAAGCACCGTTGTTTGTCCCTCAGAAGAAGAACCTCCAATGCATTTACTGTTGCTTCCACTTCTCCCCAACCCCTCTTTTGTTTCCAGAACCCTGGATCTGTTCAGTCTGGGGTGTCTCACATGAATCTGCGACCAAATCCAGGCAACCACCAGGAAGTTCTGTGGGTTATCAAACCTCAGATTCTCACCCCCTTTTAAGAGATTTCCACTTTCTCTTGATTCATATGTAACATATATAATTTTGCACATAGGAATACTGCATCTTTACTTAGATATCTCTTGCTTCATAAACAATAGATGGAAAAATATTTTACACAGGAAAAAGAGGGGGAGTTCCAGATCTTGTTCAATATATTGCTATACCTTATACCATATTGATAACTATATACAAAACTTTTAAATTGCCTCTTAGAGATGCACAAAAGCATATAATATAACAGTGAAAGTATCCCATTTAAAGTTGTTTCGCTTAAAAACACACACTCTTGGCTCATGTCAGTCCCTTGCTTGAATAAAGTAGGACTGCATGAACAATGGAATAGCAATTATTTGGAATGTCGTTTAAGATTTAAGTATAACTAGTAATATTGTCCATCTGTGGCTTAATCAGGGAGCACTGGCCCCTGGAATCTGGTGGAGATAGCAGCAGCAAAAGTCTTAACAGTGGTGTTAGGTGATTAGTGTGCAGTGCTGACGGATGCCGGTTTCTGCTGTTTATCCTGTGCTCGTCTTTTCTTCAATGGAGTTTTACTTTTGTTTTCTTGTTCTTGATTTTGCCTTGTTGATTCTTGGCCTCTGTTTTCCTGACTGGTTTCCTTGCTTTCTTCTCTTTTTGGCTTTTTTCTTCTTTCCTTCCTTGGCCCTGTAATAAAGAGCTACAATACATTACAAGGTGTATTAACCTTTCCTCAAGAGCTGTTGTCACTATATTCCCCCTTTAACCATTAGCTGTTCTTCGAGTTTACACTCCTAAATCAAGAAAAAGAAGCTCTTCTCAAAAGAGTCTTTTCCAAGGGGTATAAGGTAAGAAGAGCCATTTCGGTATTTGGAAGTATCAAAAAGAGATAGCCTCCTCTCTCTTCATTTTACTATACCCACACCAAGCTTTTAATAATTGTACACTTAAAATGTACTTCTGTGATTGATCTAGATGCTTGTCTAATGATTTTGCTACGTTCAAGAGCCCTTGCATCAGTAAAAATAAATGAGACATATTCAAAGGCATGACTGAGTCTGCGTATGAATTAGTGCTATTGAATATATTTTAACCACTGGCGATGCACCGTGCCTTGTTAACGAAATCTTTGCTGCAAGGACTGTGATGTATCTTCTAGTATGAGATAAACACAGTTTGGATAATGGCAAGGTGAATTTAAAGCTGTGAAAACATCTCGCATTTGAATCACCTTCAAATGCAAGGTGCATTTGCAATGCAAATTTGTTAATGTATTTAAATTTGTTAAAAACTGCAGATTTGTTAATGTAATAAAATTTAATTCAGGAGTTGGAAGAATTTTGTGCAATGAAGTTGTTGATATTGATGATATAGCTGGACAAAACATGATTACTCCATGAGAACCGCACAGTTGCTGGAGTTTTGAATGCTTACCTTACAGAGGACATTGCTTCATATGTATTAGCAAAACAAATCCACTAAGGGGCACCCTTGAGCTTTCTGCTCAATGCAATCTGCTCGGCTAAATTAGGGTTTACAAGAGAACTGTCACAGCTTATCCTTTTCTGCAGATGTATGTTTGAAATATGGAAGACAGCATCTTTACTTGTCATGACCTATACTTGTTCTAAGTATATACATTCTATATGCAGCCACACCAGCCCCACTTTTGCAATGTTTTCACTCGGGGTCAATCTGGTTTACCATAGTGAAAGGCTGCAAGGAGGGAGCCATGCATAGCTATCATTTATACAGGCACTTGTGTTATTTGGTTGCAGATTGTGGCACTGGATGTCAGCACAAAACAATTCACTGTGTCATGTTGCTTAGGCCACAGGAAAAAAATGAGAATACATAAATGGGGTATCAAATCTGGGAACTGGGGTTGCAGGGGGAAGGGGACATGATGGATGCAATTACTTACTTAAAGTTCTGGTCCTTCACAGATGGGGCAAGTAGCACAAGAATTATTCAGCTGTTCCTATGAACAATCTAAAGCATATGCTAGGCAGTGCACTGTGTTTATAAATAAGATCTATTCTTTCACCTGCCAATCTGCACCTACACATCTTATCAGAATACAAAGAAAAGGTGTTGAACAAAGGAAGTGTGATGTACAGATGCATGAGCTTCCGTGGCTATAAGCTTTCTTCCCCTCTACCTATATCATCAAATGACAGGCCTGCAATTTAGTTGTGAAATGGATAGAGTACAGAAGCTCTGCACGGAATGCTTATCACTTTGCATATAGCCCCCGCATGACACCAATTCAATATGAGACCAAAAAAGAATAAAAAATATGTAATTCCAGTTAACAATTCAAGATGGAGAAAACACACCGGAAGCAACAGCTCAAGAACCCCTGATGCAAATCTTGTTTACTCCTAGGTCAGCTTCAAGTCACCTATAGTCCATTAATGCAATGTTACAGAAATTCCTAGCTCTTTTCTCATTTCCAAGAAGCATGACCAATTTTTTGGAGAACAGCCAGCTTTCAAATCCACTTAAGCTGAACTCCACGGAAGTCTGCCAAAAATACAATTTTGAGGACCCTGTCCCAAGGCTCACATCCAGGGTGAAAGAGATTGCGTTTCTGTTTGCAACCCTTTTTGGATCTATTGAATAGCACTGTCCTCCATTTTGGCAGGTACACAATGATCCCATGTCACTCCTAAAGGAGCAGGGCAATTGCCAGGCTCTCTGCCTCCAAGAACTTTATCCTGCTGAGATGTGTTATAGGTTGGGTGGAAGTGACATACCAGAACAGTTCTTCTCAGGGCTGACCTGACAGGTGGGTATACCTGTGCTCCTGCCAAAGACACACACGTCAACAGGGCTCAGTGGCAAGGGCTCCTTGGAATGGCTCTCCTTCTTCACCATTGCAATCTCTCATTCTCCCATGTTTCAGAGGAGGAGGAGCTGTAGCCACCACTGCCTGCTTGCTCCCCAGCTCTCTGAATGTTAAACAAGCCAGGGGTAGCCATGACAAAACAATGGGAGTGCGAAGGTGGACTCACCGAACAATGGGGATATTGAGAGAATCTTGCCCAAGGGATCTCTAAACCTGGCACCAGCATCCATCTCTGTGGCACAGGGAGCCAAACTCAGAGCTTGGGGGACCCTGGCATTAGAACATGCAGCTCCATACAATCAAGTACCTCTTACCATTATTCTGAGTTATATTCCCTCATTACCCACAATCCCCCTCATCAGATAGGGTAGGATACCCAGTGCCATGTGTGTAATTTAAGATATGGGCAGCAACAAGCTATATTTTCACTCAGTCCTACAGCAAGACATCCCCACAGCGAGATTATTCAGACAAAACCACACTTTATAAAGCAGGAACTGGAAATCTGTGAGAAGGAGAATACTAAGGGGATATGTATGCTATCTGGATATGTATTAAATGATAATTGACTCAAGTCTTTTAAAATTTATTAAATTTGTTCTTTAAACTAACACTCTTTCTTGTAATCAGACGCTTGCCTTATAGATTAAGGACTCAATTCCCAAGATATTTTTATTAGCAAGAATACCTGTATTATAAAAGCTTGTTCTTGGTTTTCAATAATACAGTCCTTTCCATTAGATTCCCTTGAGGTCATGGATGTTGCTCTTTTCGGAGACATTCGTTCAGTGGCTAAAGGCATTTGAGCAATCCAGAAATACAAATGTGATGCTGTATTATGTCAGGACTGCATGTTTAGTCTGCCTTTCGAGAAATAATCAGGAAAAGTTATACATGATAAGAGACAGATGCTCCTAACCAGCAGATGCTTCTATCCCCATTAGATATCTGAAGTCTTTTTGGTACAGTCTTACAGCCATGGCGAAGCAACCAAAGGAATGATTTGATTTCACGTTAAAAAGATTTGCAATCCAACCACTTGAACGATGACAGCATTTCTCTTTCAACTCTCACTTAACAATAGCTGCTGTAAGGAACGCAATATACAAATCTGAGAAGGTGTGTAATGTAATAATGGCTTTTCTTATGCTAGTGATAGGTTATATCTTTTCTACCCAAAATCATAGGACTACTACAAAATAAAGTCCAATAGTACAGCCTCCACACAGAATCAAATCTATGTGGCATTCATCTTTCTTTCCTTCCCCTCTGCAACTTGCTACATAATATGGAACACAGTACAGAACAGATGGAACAAAACTGACAAGCTACAAGGCACTGAGAGACTTCCAGAGCGGATGGTCCCCTCTGACTCAGCAAAGGAAGGCAAACTGCAGAAATGGGTTGAGAGACAAATTTATTTATTCACAGAGGATAGTACTTTACTTCGAAGGGCTGACCCATTCGAGTCCTCTTTAAAGAGAGAAGCCAAGAAGAAAGAGCAGTGACCTTGATGTGTCCATCCACAGTTAACACCTGGGCAGCAGACCCAAGTCACCTAGTTAAACTCTTCTCTAATGCGATAAGACAAGTTGCATTTCTATTTAAATCTTCACACTGCTTTAAAGAAATAGATATGCCTCAGCACTTGAATGTCCTGATGTGTAATTTATATTGTGGAAAAGAAGCTACTGCTGGGGCAGCAGAATGGTTTCCTATAAGGAAAAGAATCAGACAAAGGTGTTTTTTATCCTCCTATCTGTTCAATATGCATGGAGAACATATAACGAGAACAGGATTAGGATTTGAGGAAGGATGAGTGAAAATTGGTGGAAGATACCTCAATATTTTAAGATATGCAAATGATACCATATTGGTGGCAGAAAGTAGCAAATTACTCCTGATGAAAGTGAAAGAAGAAAGCGCAAAGCAGGACTGCAGCTGAACATTGGGAAAACAGAAAGGATGACTATGGAAGAATTACACAACTTTAATGTCAACAATGAAGAAATTGAAATTGTGAAAGATCCTGCATACTTTGGCTCAGTCACCAACTCAAAGAGAGACTGCAGCCAAGAAATTAGAAGACTGGGACTTTGGAAAGGCAGCAATGAAAGAACTAAAAAGGATCAAGTATAAGGCTGTTTCACAGGAGACCGAGAATAAGATCTTCCCACTATTGCATTTCCAATCACTATGTCTGGATGTGAAAGCTGGACAGTGAGGAAAACTGATGCATTCAAAACATGGTGCTGGAGGAGAGCTTTGGACTGACATAAAAACCAGCCTGTCCTAGATCAAACCAAGCCAGAACTTTCCATGGAAGCAAAAAGGATGAAGCTGAGTCTGTCAGTACTTCAGGCACATCATGAGAATGCAAGACTCACTGGAGAAAACTATGATGCTAGGGAAAGTTGAAGGTGGAAGTAAAAGAGGGAGACCAACCATGAGATGGTTATAGTCCATAAAGGAAACTGAGCTAAGCTTCTAAGGACAGCACACTGTGGAGGACTTTCATTCTTAGAGTTGCCGTAAGTCAGAGATAACTTGATAGCACACAACAACAACAAAAATCATTTCTAAATTTTAATTTGTACATGTCAATCAGCATATTCATGTTTCATGCAAATCTGTGTTCTCTTTCGTCCTTGTTCTGCTGATGCATTAGAGGCCACCCTAGCCAAGCCTACATGTCACTAGCCCACATGAGTACTACCAAGACCTCCAGCATATGGAAGGTCCTGCATGTGGGAAGCACACCTTCTGCAAGCTTCTTACTTCTGGCCATGGACTTCACTGCGTGAGCAATGCAACAGGCTCTCGTGATCCCTCATTCATGAAAGTTTGTGAAGGATTTTCATGACATTGTCATGCTCCAGAGCCTCTCCTGAGTTTTGCAGCCGTGTGTGTTAGAGTAAGGAAAGTCTGGCATTAAATTTTTAACCTCAGCACACCTGAGTGAAAGCTGTGACAAATCTCAAATCCATTGTAGTGCTGCTATACCAAGAACCATCTTCGGGTTAGTTAATGGAATATAGATATAGAGAGAAACTGAGAGAGAGGAAGAAATACAAAAACACTTTCTCAATGTCTGTCAGCAATGTTTGAACTGGCCCTGCATCTCCCCATATTATTTTCTGGGATGCAAGTCTTTTTGTGGAATGCTTTAAATGAATATTGATGGCTGTGAATGACCCAAAAACTACTAGCAGAAAACTCATTAACTCAGGACATTAATAGGACTTTTTGAAGCACTTTTTGCAGGATCTGTTCACGTTACAAACCATTTTGCACCTTCAAAAAATAGTAGATTCCCAAATGCTTCCATGCAGTGGTGGAAACAAACAGGATGCACAGCTGTCTAATCAGCATATGTGTCAGGGACATGTGTCACTGTTCTGTTTTGGGCACTGAAGCAATGGCAGTCTAGTCTAATTGTTAAAGTCAGCTGTAAGAAAACCTGTGTAGTTTTGCTTTAATTATCAGTACATTTTGCTGCCACTTCTTACCCTGGCTTTAATGTTAATTATGCCACAAATATCTAACTTTAAACATTATTTATTTATGCCTTTTTTCTTACAAAGAACTCAAAGTGGCTTACACAATTCTCTTCCTGCTCTTTGTCTTATCCCCACAACAGCATTGATCCTGTGAAGTAGGTTGGGCAGAGAGTCTGTGACTGGCCCAAAGTCACTCTGCTGGCTCCGTGGCTGAGCAGGCACTAGAATCAAGGGTCCCAGTTCCACACTCTTAACTATTACACTACACTTTGTTTCAAAGCAGAAATACTTCTTTTGCCCTAGAGTTGAGTTTTTTCCCCCCCAAAGTTTCAATGGCTGGATGTAAAGTCCTGGCGGGTTCCAGGGGCTAAAAAGAAGTAAAGAAAAGTTGTGGTAATGATGGGCCTCCGATCTGCGGTAGCTGGTATTATGTAAATGAGGCCTTAATTATTGCTGCTTTGTCAAGCTCTGCTGTTTTACAATATGCTGTACACAGAGTTCTGTTGCTTTTTTGCTTCTACCCAAAATTACACGTGGTGTTAAACATGAGCAAACCCATGTCAAGCCATCCTCCATACTGATCTCCTTCTGAGTTAGACCAGCAGCTGTCTGAGTGCTGCAATGTCACAAGACAGAGAATTAGGTCTGTTTGCTCTGATGGACCACAGCCCAAACCAAACCTTCATGTGGATCTTTGAGATGCAGGTTCTATCCTGTTTGACTTCTGTAAGAATGTAATATATGTATTCCTCTGAAATCTGTTAAGGGAGCAAACTGCAAATTTTTGGTGTTTATAGTACCATGGATTTTACGTGAGCTAAAATTACCAGAGAACATTTTATAAACAGGCAAAATGTGAAGGATTAATATTTTGATTCAGTCATGTGATTATAGAATCAATCTCTTAATTTTATTCACTATGTACCAGAGCATGGGGTTTAACTAGTGCTGTGCCAAAATTCTCTTCTACCTTTCCTGACCATTCTCGTTCGGACTGATAGAAAAGAAAATGACACATTTTGACATAATGTTTAAAGGAGAAGTACATTTCAGGAAAAATTCTGAAACTCAGTGTCCTGCAGTATCCTTAGCTTCCTGAATTTCTGTTAAAATCTGAGAGAGGACATCATGGTAAAAGTCCTCTCCATGGAACTTTTTTAGATCAGGCAGGTGGATAGCAGCCAAGAAGGATGCCGAGTGAGGGAGAGATGTGTCACAGAAAATAAAATACAGAGTTTGCTCAGACACCTCACAATAAGGCAAGCTCAAAAGCACACCAGAGAAAATGCGGAGGGAACTAATGTGCTCTGAGAACAAGGCAAGGAAGGACAGAAGGAAGGAAGAACTTTTCACAACAGGTAAAGCAAATTGGAAATTGGAGGACAGGTACTTGGCACTGTGCTAGCTCCACCTTTTCTACTGAACAAATACTGCCTCCCTACCACAGACCTTTCAGGGCTTTATGATAAGCATTAGCATTCAAGACAAACTGTATTTAAAATTTGCCCATCAGAACTGTAATATTTGGGAGATGTTGGGGAAGGTGTAAAACCCTGAAGAACACAGCTAGTGCCAAGTCAGGTTTTCTTAGGAGACACTTTTTCAGAGAATTTTCTGGTACTCACCCTCTCCAGCATGCCTAGAATTATCTGAAATGTTTGTCCACTATTTGTGTGTTCGTGGTGGCTGCTTCACATGCAAAATGCTACAGAACGATGCTTGGTGTATAGAGTTATGGATGATGCAATAAGGTGGCCAGGCTAGCAACACAATTGTCTCTGTTGTCACTTACAAAAACAACATCCTTAAGAAAAGAGAAATAAGCAGTGCTACTACCATTGTTAATGGTGAGCCTCACCTTTGAGAGCAGCTTGAATTTCTCCAAGCCATGGAGGAAGGCATGTGATGAGGTGGTCTGCCTTCCTCACCCTTCATTTTAATTCCCACAGAAAAGCTGTAGAATTTCAAATGCAGTGAGGTACATGGCAGGCGGTGGCTTTCAAAGCATCCCAGTCCTACACAAGGCAAGTGAACTCAGCCGATAAGGGCTGGAATGGACATCACTTGCCGATTGGAGCTTCACGAGAGACAACAGGAAATGCTTCACAGGGCAGAGTAACAAACTATGTAGCCTCTTGACACAAGATGTGATTAAGGCCAACAGCTGGGACAGATTAGACCAATTCATAGTGCATAAAGGGATTAATGATTACTAGTCATGATTACAACTGATTCTCTCTAGGATCAGATGCAGCAATGAACTGCAGAAGAAGAAGGAAGAGACTGCCTTCTTGTCCCACCTTAGGGCTTTCTATAAACATCGGCTTCACAAACATCCTGTCAACACTGGTTGGTGAGGCACTTGCTGTTTTCAGCCTTGCATGTAGTGAGGTGGGTAAACCAGATGGTCAGATTAAGAGTTAGGTGTCCCAGGTTCAAATCCTCACTCAGTCATGAGGCTCAATGGGTAATGTTAGGCCAAACGCTATGTCTTTAGCTTAACCAATCTCACAGCATTGTTACGATTATAGTTTACATATGTGAACTAAATGTACCATCTTGAGCTTGTTGCAGAATATAAATGCAATAACTGCAATCATTCAATCATACTGTCAATCAGGCATTGGACTGACAAGACAAGAGACTTGCGTTTCACTAGCATATTATTTGCCACTACCATGCAATGTCATTGTGTGTGTACCACACCTGAAAAAGAGGGGTCCAAAATGAAAGTAAAATACTACCATTATTACAGCTGCTTTTCTTCAGAGAACAGGTATGCAGCAAGACTTCGATAAATAAACAGCAGTTGCCCTATATCATGAACTGTAATGAAGGCAGGTGAAACATCTTTTCCAAATTCATTGCAGTGTATACATTTTGGTGTTCTAGTGCTTGGATCTCCCTTTGGCAATTCTGCAATTATCTGCCCAACTATAGTGAAGCCAATTCCTTGGAGCTTAAATTAAATCCTCTTGGTTTTGCAATGCACACTTCTGCTTAGCCAATAAACATCTGTCATCTGCCATTCATTAATATTAATTATAAATGGTTACTAGCATAGGCTCCAAGTCCAGCAGCTGAGATTTTTCTGCAATCTGACTTTGTCTGAGTTTGTATAGAAAGGGTTCTGTTAAGAAGAGGCCTTATAGTCCAAGCCAACAATAAGTGGAGTTTGCAGAACCTGGCATGAAATCACTGTAATCAGCATGGGTGTTGGAAAAGAAAGGGAGGTAGAAAGAAAATTAAGACTGATAGGTTTCTTTGAATGCTTCAATCTTTTGTATTGTCTTAAAGCTAGGAAAAGGCCCCTAAATAATAATGTCCATAATGACAGAATGTCATCCATTATCTGGTACCATAAATATAAAGTAGTGTGAGTTAAAGATTATCCATCTTATGTTTTGAGAAGCATCAGTGGAAGACTGCTTTTGTTTTAAACTAAATCTTACATAATGACAAATGGTGGAGACAAATAATTGAAGCAATTATAAGCATGATCAAAGCAAGGCAATAATACAGCAATAATCTTACTATTGGAGCTACTGTTTTCCATGAACATACACTTAAGATGATCACAGTTTTGGGTAATTGTGATGGTTTTGGCTGGTTTCTTTTTTACCTTCTCTCCCAATAGAGAAGTTCTTTGATTAACTATTAAATACACCAAGAAGGAAAATGGAACAATATGAAAAGGATGGCAGAACCTCACTATATTGTGTAGCAGTAATTATTACTTAACATATTTTCCCCAGATTTTTGTAAGTTTGACATTGTTTCTAGTAGTGTAGTTGTGATTTATGCAGCCTGACCCCATACTTGCCAAGTTCCACTGAAGGGGAAGGCATGCACTAGACTCACTCTAAACTGGTGCTTTCACCAGGCTGGTTTTTGACTACAACTCCCAGAATCCCTCACTTTTGGCACTGCAGGCTGGGGCTGGTGGGAGCTGAAGGACACCAGTTTAGGGAAGCCTATCCTACCACATGTAATTGAAATGGAGCTATTTCTCTCCCAGGCTGGAGTGTGAAAACATAGGCTCTGCAATTTCAAGCAAAATTCTGCCGTACAGGACACTGACTGGTCAGCCTCTTTGGAGGTTACCAAAGAACTTCTCCCTCTCCTGACCAATTTCTAGAGCAAATTTTCAGATTGGGAAAAAAGCCTTTTCCGTTAAGAAGGGGGTAAATAAACAAACAAACATGTGCACATTCAGATGGAGCTGAGTGTTTTATTCACTGGTATGTATATTTGCCATTTGGGAGGAAACCAACTGTGGGTTATATTATTTATTTATTTATTTATTTCCACTATCCTGAAGGTTCTCTGGATGGCTTACAAATGCTTAAAACAGCATACAATATAGGGATAAACAATTAATAAAACAGATAAACTAGATAGACAATAAAATAATATATAAAAACACCTACTCCTAATCCCGAGACAACTGGGCATATGATTGTAGTCTTAGTATTATTACTTCCTGCCAAACATTATGTTTACGATCAAAAATATGCTGAAATTTTTTTTTGACTATTAATCTAAAGTGATTCTTCCACACATTAACCTGCCCCTGAACAGGTGTGCAACAGTTCATTTATACTGACATACCGCATTGTAAATGTACAAGTGAATTCAGAAAATATTAGTCTAAGTAAAGCTTTATGAATCTCTGCAACTACCTTTAGGAAGAAAAAGAGCCAAGGAAGGGCATTTTGCATAACAAGCCAGCCCATTCTAGATGGCTTCTCGGTTCTGCTTGTGTTGCGAGTTTCCTAAGCTTTCACTGTTTATATTCTTCAAACTCCAGCGATGGGCTCAGTTAACTCTCGGTCTATCTTGGGTCTTACTTTGTCTTCAGAAAAATATGTATTTTTCTACGCAACTGTTAATTGTGGCAGGGACACACATACAGCTTAGTGTGCCTATTGTGTTGATTTTGCAGGTTCTCACGATTTCCAAAGAATTATTTTACTGCTAGGAAAATTTGTATTCCCCATAGTTAACATAGTCTTATTTCATCTCATGGAATACAACTATAGAGTCACACATAAGCATATGTAAACCAGTGCCTGCTGAATTAGTGTTTATGCAGTTCTTTTCTTTTTACTTCCACTGGCCCCCATCATAAGACCTTTAGTTCTGTCTTCAAAATAATAGTAGTAGTAACAACAACATTTCTCTGCATCTACAGAAGTTGAATCTTCCTAGCATAGGAAAAGGAATCAACTATTTAACTAGAATCTAACTCTAATCCCCTTCAACTATTTAAAAAGAGAGAAATTTAACCTCTCTACAGAAAGAGGGGTTCTTTCTATATTAATTCAGTATTCGATAATGTCCAAGCCAAAAGCTAAACTGCCATTTATTTAATCCTGGTTACCTTTTTAAAAGTTATGGTTTTTCTAGAAACAGTTTCACAACAGCCTGATAAGTGTGCTTTGTATTAGGCGAGAGTCTAGACTACATGAAGATGTAAAAAGTCCATTTTAGGCCAGATGTCAATACATTTCTGAAACTGTCTTCATTCTTCTAATGCCTACCCTGACTTGGACACTTCCTTAACCACTTCCTAATAAGTGGAACTGACTGTGCCTTGCAGGCTGTCTCCTTATAAAAACTTTGGTAAAGGTGATGCTTTGAATAGTTTTTCTGAGGAGAGGCAATGCCAGAGATTCTGGACCACTTTGACATCAGCACAGGAAAACTCTGGCTAATAATACAATAGTAAGTGAATGCTACTGAGCTCTGTGGTTAACCGTGTCATAATTATGTTGCTAAACATGGAAATATTCCATGGAAAAATAATTAAGCAGTACTAAACTTTGCCATTGTTGGATTTTAAAATGTCTATTTCTCTGTTGTGGACATTTCCAAAATGTTATGCATACTTTGGCCATGTTTGTTAGAGATGGTTATAAATTATTTGTTCTTCTCCTAACTGTCCTTCCTTTCCTCGCCACTCACTATATTTCCAACATTAAAAGACTGAATCCTCTATGAATTATGTGCCAAGAGGATCTCCACCCATCCGTCTAATCTCCTTCCTCTCCGCTATGTGTCAGTGTTCTCTAGGACGGTGAACAGACTTGGAGAACTAATGGAAACTAGGCTGCTTGTCTCTGATGCTGCAGCAGAAGCCTTGGAAAAGGTGCAGCTAAAGAGTCATAATGCAGTGAAGAGTCCAGCAGAGCAAACTAGTTGTTCAGAGATGGGTGAACGTGTGATTTGTTTTGCCGCAATTGACTAAAATCCACCGTCTCGCCCAAATGGCACTAAACTGGCTTAAATCCAGATTGCTTGGTATAATTGACATGCTAGCAGAACTGACCTTTAGTTGATCTCTCCTTCTTTGCTCACTTGTTCTAAAATAAATTATATTTAATGTGCTGTGCCTTAGAGCACAGCAATTCTTGTCCTTTAAAAATTGCTTCTCTTTATTCACATAATCAGATGGATATCTTCTGCTCTATACAGGGTTCGCTACAAAGCATGCAATCTTTAGACTTCAAAGAAGCTGCACGGGTAGAACAGGACAGTATTGACCAAAGCCTCATCTCAAGATATATATATATCAGAAGGCAAAAATACGACTAAAAAAATTAAGATGGTTGATCGTGCCAGCTCTACAAAATATTGCAATGTTGTTATGTACCCTCACTACTGTGGATGGAGAGGGAAGATAACGGTGGTATATGACAGCCTTGCTGGGCAGTACAATATTGTTATCCAGTTTCCTGCTATACTGGGACTTTTTAGGGATAGATAGGGAAAGTGACACAGCAAAATTGACTATAGCAATGGCAGTGCAAATTATTAATGGGCACAGAATTGAGAGCTATTGTTAAGTACACACAGCTTTATGAGAAGCTGCAAGTTTTAATTTATCTTCCCTCCTGCTTGGGTGGGACCTCTTTCTTCCTTTCTCTTAATGCAGGTTTTGGAGTTAAGGCAGTGTGCAATTCTGGTCAGTCTGAATTTCCCTCTCTGTCTTTGAGTGGCTAGCAAAGAGTCGAGACACGTCTAAGCCACACTGCAGAGTATAAGGTAGCCCTTACACCTTCTACTCAGTAGCTGGTTTGGTGAACTAAGTAAGTTTTAGTTAGCTAATCCTGTGTTTTGTTATTTATTTCATCATTTTTGAACTTTTCTCTGCTTGCTTTTTAAACAAATAAATATACTGGATTGGAAGCTAGCATTTGGTTCTTTTCACTTTATTCAGCACGCTTAGACCATTTGTCTCACACACATACTGATCTGGTTTTTAAAGAGAGAAAAGCAGCTCTAAAAATGAGACCCATCCTTCTCCATAAAAACAGCCCCAAAGTTTGGATTTTCACATGTTTAGGTATAAGATTATTATTAATCCCATAAATGGTGGCAGTTGAGAAGAGAAACTGGAGAGTCTGCTGGGGGTACACAAAAAAAAGAACATTTATAGATGCAGGAAATACATGCGGCATGTAGGCAGGCCTCAAAGGGGCTACCAAAATGGAGTCTGTACAAGAAGCTTTTATAACCTATCAGGTACATACACAGTTTTGGTGGAGGGTGGGGGTCAAATTTGGCAAATTTGCTAGAGGCACATTAGAGTAAAATAATAGAGTTGAATGGATTAAGACAGACAGGAAGAACAGGAAGAACTTTCAAAACAGGTATACTTTACCATATTTGTAGTCAGACAGGAATATATTAGTATATCTAAGGTGTACATGGGTAGCGAGACTTGCAACATGATTTCCAGATCAGATCAGAAATCTCATCTTAAATCTAAATCTGTTGTTACAGTATCAGGCTTTCAGCAGCCATATTATGGCAGAGCTTTCATTCATGTTGTCCTGATACAGTGTACACCTGAAAAGAACAAAGGGTATCTTGCAACCTGTCTTATCTTGCAGGATTGCAGGTGCAGACTCCTGTTTCTCACACTCCTGTGTTGAAGTAATAAAGAACCTCATTGTGAAAGTATCCACATATTTTGCATGTTCCCTGGAGAGCAGAGCTTAGTGTAAGTGGATTACAAGTGAAGTGGGTAAGCTTATTCTGTGATCCCACTGAGTTCTTAACTATGCAGAAGGGTCGTTATAGGGCTGAAGAGAAACAGGAAAAAAACCTAGGGTTCATCTGCAGCTGGAAAAAGCTGAGTTGTTGAAAGAGCTCAACCCATTGAAAATCAGAGGGGATAGGTCTAGTATGCAAATTTCTCAGGAGCCAGACCTACCTCTCTTGGAAGAACTAGTGCTCATATATGTTCTCTAGCACTGTCAAGGTTTCCTTCCTTCCTTCCATGCAAAACCAGATACAAAATATGCAATTCAAAAAGAACCTTCCTGCAGTACAGAAAGCTATCAGATCAACAAGAAAGAGAACAGATGGCCGTGAGGAAGAACAGCATCTGTCCCCACTACCTAGCTTTGTGAAAAATAATATAAGTAAGTGGCTAAATCGCTACCATACAGTTCAGCACCCACCCTGAGTGACAGTGATGCGCAGCTGCCAGGGCTCTGGGCAGTGCTGGACTTTTCCAGGGCCACCACATCTGTCCCAATGATGCCAGTCCCCGATGTTGCCCCTAAGGTTAAAACTAAAAAGCATAGAAGAGAGGGAAGAGGAAGAAGCTACAACAGGCACAAATATATTGGAATAAATACAGTGCACGATGTGCAACCATTCTTCAGGATAACAGTATAACCATCCATATAAATCAGGGTTCCATGGGCATATTTGAGAAGTCTCTGTGGGTACCACCACAAAATGAGTATGTGACTAGTCACACTGGGATGTGGCTAAACAAGAGGTGGTGCTATGGAGAGGCTAGACAGCGGAAGAGAGGAAGGAATGAACGAGTTGCTTCTTGGCTCATGCAATTGTCCAGCCACATCCCCCTTTGTTCTTTCTGTCTCCTTCTCTCTCTCTTCACTCCAGCCTCTAGCTTCACCATTACTCTCCCTAACCTCCTTCTGTGCTGTTATTCTACTCCCCGCTCCATGCCTCGCCTTCTTTTTTCCTCTCCCTCCTAACCCCTAGCCTTGCTCCTCCTCTTCCACTCATCCTATTTTGCTGTTTTTCTTCACTTCCTTACAATGCTGTTTCTGCCCCTCCTAGCCTCTGGACTTATTCTTTCGCCCTCGTCTAGCCTTTGCTTGCTTGCTTTTCCCGCCTGCTCAATGGTTGATCATGACAGGTTCAAGAACATAAAGGAGCACCTGGTTTTTCAAATTTTAATTTACATTTGTTTTTAAGGCAGGGAGTGAAGAGCATTATGGGTGTCATGTAAGGACCACTGATATAAATAGTAATTTAGAAATGAGACCCATTTTAAAACCAACCATATGATATAATCTAATATTGTAGTTAAATCAATACTATACTGCTTCCAATGTTAAAACTTAGGAACATTAAACTATGATAAATAAAGCAGACACATAAGGCACTATTTTCTGTCTCATTTAAACTTTCCACTCAGATTCTGAATGCTTAAAGGTAAAAGGTAGAGGTTTCCCCTTGACATTACGTCCAGTCATGCCTGACTCTAGGGGGCGGTGCTCATCTCCGTTTCCTAGCCGAGGAAGCCAGTGTTTGTCCGCAGACAGTCTCCGTTGTCATGTGGCCAGCATGACTAAACTCTGAAGTGCACAGAATGCTGTTACCTGCCCACCGAAGTGGTACCTTTTTATCTACTTGCATTTGCATGCTTTCAAACTGCAAGGTGGGCAGGAGCTGGGACGGAGCAACGGGAACTCACCCCATTGTGCAGATTCGAACCGGCAACCTTTCGATCAACCAGCCCAGCAGCACAGCAGTTTAAACCACTGCGCCACCTGCATCCCATTCAGAGGATTCCCTCTGAATGCTTAGAACATCCTAAATAAGTCAGTCTTTTTAATGAAAAGATACGCAAATGTTTATTTATAAAGTCTATCATTTTATCAACTCCTATATCCATATATAAATATACATTTTTCCAGGAATACACATACACACACACACACACACAATCCCGAAATGAGGAATCCAGTCACAATTAAGGGCACAAATGCTCCATCTATGAAACTTGTCATCTTTCTTATATTATCTTTCTTCTTTTTCTCTGCAGTAGCAGCTGCCCACTGGGTCACACGAGTGGAGTTAGTCTAAGGTGATTTTCACATTCTTACAGTAGCACTGAGATCTCAAACCATGTGAGACGCTATTTGTGGGAAGGATTTTCCTAGCTGCCTGGGGCAGTTTTTTTGGCCACATCAATGAAACCACCTGAAAACAGTTATCTCAGAAAGCAGTTCCACCAGTGAGGTTCAGGCTATACTGACTCACATGACAGCCACTTCACAACAGCTTCCCATATGACTTAAAAATGGTACGATTCATTCAATCTGAGAACTCAGCCTATCTCCTAGATCAGTTTTATGTGTTTCAGAATATAAGTAATGCTGGAAAAAATCACTTTCCCACAAATTAGAACCTGAAGAGATAATTAATTGATAAATAAAATCCCTAACTTAACTTAAGTGCTCGAGTTCATTACAATTTCCCTATGTGACCTTTAATGTTCAACAAATTGCCCATCCTTGATGAAGAGCATTATTAGAATGTGGAAATCAGCTTAAAAACCAAAGTCAGAAAGTAGTGATTAGGTAAATTTGCATGGTTAAAGCAGTTTGGAAAAATGTGATAACACATAGTCAGTTCCTAATATATTTTTCAAAAACTTTTTTCCCCTTTAGTTCATATGTTTTAAAGTTCCAAAATGATTTATAATCTGGCCATAAAATTGTTTACCTACATTGCATCCATGACCTTTTAAGGGAAACTTCAGAAGAGATAAAAGCTGCCAAGTGTTGGTTAGTTACATGTTAGCCAGTATGAAGAATGAAGAAGCAGAGACCTGGCTCATACAATCACAAAGGAAGAAAGCCATGGGCTTCACAATTTTTTGTAAACTATCTGAGCCACCCACCCTTGGCTGGGTTGAACATCACACTAGCCTGTGCCAGCTGAGGGTGATTAGGGTAATTAAACAGCTCTCACTGAGCATGTGCAATGGACAAACCAAGCCAGTGCGGCTTATTTTCTCTCCATGATTGTGCAAACCAACCCAGAGAGAACAAATGGAGGAAGAAGAGGTAAACAGCACACAAAAAGTGCTAATTGACAACTGGCTTCACAAAAGTTGGGTATATGCCTGTATTTGTCTTTCACCCATATGCAAAGGTGCAGGTGATACAGAATGTGAAACCACAGATAGTGTAAAAACACTTGGAAAGGAGGTCTGCCATGTGTTTGGCCTCAAGCACTCATCAGCAGCAGACTGGCACCCTATCCCACCTAAAAATGATTATGTCGCCCCACATATGGGTGACTCAACTTCTAATGTTAATTCATCCGCTTTGAGTTGCAAATTTGTCTGGCACTTTTCATCTGAGCAGGGGAAACAGCCATTGCTCAAGTGGCAGAGTATACAGTTCACATGGAAAAATCCCTACATTCGGTTCCTGGCATGTCGAATGAAAAAAAATTAAGCAGCTGGTTTTCTATGCAACATTGCTAGAAGCCAGTGGCTATGTTTACCAGATCACAGTGGAGGAAATAACCCATGGAGGCTTATTTCCCCCACAGTTCATGCCTGGAGGTTAGTGCAGCTTACTGACCCTACCAGAGCCCATGAGGTTCTGGGTGGCTTGTTAACTATAGCAGCACAACAAACCACCCTGGCAGAGTTCATATGACATGGGATGCTGCATTGCCAATGGTAATTCTTTCATCCCTCCAGCATGTAGCTGGCATGGACAGAGTGTTTAACAAACCACTGTAGGTGATTAACCACCCTGCAATCATGTGACCTGGGTTACTGCAACTGAGAGAAATGCCTGCCTATACCTTTAAGCATTTGGGAGGTGGAGGTAGAAGCAGCCTACATTTGCACTGGATTATCCATCAAAGTCACCAACCTTGTAAGGGAAGAGGAAGGAGTATAAATCAATAATTATAAAAGTCATGGAATGGAATTCTCCTTTATCAAGGATTGCTGACTGATGCTAGTGATGAGGAAAACATTGACCTGGTTCACACAATCCATTGTGGGTGAATTTTCTTGCAGAGATTCCTGTTTTGCATTTTAAAAATACTTCATGCATTTAGTCTTGTCTAATGAACATCTGGCAAAAGGAGAAGGGATCAGCAGAGGATTAGGTGGCTAGATGGAGTCACTGGGGCAGTGGTGTGGGCTTGGGTGGACTTCTAGGGATGATGGAGGACAGGAGAGCCTGGAGGAACACTGTCCATGGGGTCGAGATGGGTTGGGCACCACTTTGCGACTAAACAAACAAAAACAGAACAATGAACATTTGGTTCTCACTAGCAAGAAGCCACTATGTGCAAGCTTCCTGTAGGGTTGGTCACAGCAGGTGTTCACTGCAGCTTGTCTTTACATGTGAAATCAGCAAGGGTGGGTTGTTGCTATGGTTAGCAAGACACCCAGAATCCATTGCCTATTTGGGGATTGTGGAAGGCTTGCTAACTGACTCTTGCTGGGTTCATATTTAATGACAAGCTGCAGAATACCCTTGCTATAGTGTGATTTAGCAAGGTGGCTTCTTGTCTCCTGCACACTAGACCACCGTCTACTACAGTAAATGCAGTGGCTTCAGATTCAGTTGGCACAGAAGGTGTACTTCTTAAGCAAACAACAGCTTTGTGGGTGCATGAACTTCTCAGTTGTCCTCCGCAGTCTTACTTATGTTTGGGCCTCTCTGAGGCTATTTACACAGAGGTCATGAGGACTGCCTCTTGCCCTGTGATGGTTCTCTTGAAGTCACCATTGCAAACAAGTTACTGAAGCCAGACTGCTGCAACAGCAGGGTTCTACTGGGGATGATGGCTCCATTTTAATTCTCAGCAGCACTCCAAATGAAGCTGGTCATGCTTAGTTTAAAATATAAAGAACAAAGTCCTACACAGAAAGGCAAAAATTAAAAAAAAAAAGATTTGCTGGCAGAAAAAAACCCATTAAAAAACCAGCCAAACTCTTCGCAAGATTTTCATAATTATAATAGTAGCTTGGAGTCACACAATCCAAGTTATGATGACCTAGCAACGTATGCAAAATGTCAGCACTGAGATACGGTAATTAGCTTCATGTTAATTTTGAAGCCTCAGCAGCCTCGGGAATAACCACACAGAAAGGGCATTAACCGGAGCCACACTGGTGTCATTCACATGCTGTTACTAGAGAGTCATACGGGCGTGATATGTCTCAGCTGCAAGCGCCTCAGTGCTTGCTCCAAGTTTTGCAGAGCAAATATTTTTAATGTGGGGGGGAACAAAACAGAATGGGAGGAAAATGCCTCACCTTCTTCAATACACATGGTTTATATCTGAAGGTTAGCAGCAGCCTTTCCTCTTAGCAATCTTGCTACCAAAAAGATGTGGCTTTGTGGCTCTGAGCCGTGTTAGCTCTTTTACGGTCACAGGCTCCATCTGCTGCAATGCATACCTTCTTGGGACCCAATGCATTACCTCTTCCCAGCCATTCTCCCTTATCCTTCCCTTCCCTTCCCTTTGACATTTGGCAAAGCATTGGCTGAGGCTACTACTAATGTGTAATTAAAATATTGAAATCATTATTGCTTGATTAAAAGAAAAATTTAGCTTCTATGAAATGAATGTTGGTGACTACAGATTTTGCATTACGCCTTTTATGTTTGACTTCTTGGATAGTAGCAATGGGTCATATACTGTTCTAGCCTCATCTTATGATGACATCCATTTCTGACAGAGAAGGTCTTCATTAATCCAGAAATGACAACTTCATTAGCTTTGTATAAAGTGGAACCATTGGGATAATCCACTAAGCTAGGATTTTCAGATGTGGAGACATATTTGGAGTAGAATAACCGTGGTTATTTAAGCTGTTGCATCGTCACACAAATTCAGCTGGGAAGGGAAGGGCAGAATAAGAGGCAGGAAGCGTAACTGCTTGGGCACTGCATTGCACTGGTTAGGTTCACACCATCAGAGAAGGAAAAAAGCCATGACAGCTTCTTTTCTCCGACCTGCATGTGCCAATCATGTGCTGCCTCATTTCCACAATTACTTGTGCTTTGCCTAGGCTGACTTATAATCTGAACCTGATGAGGTGGAAGCAGGGGTGGCTTCGGAACTACTTTGCAAGTGATGGGGCTCTGGGATGGTTTAGAAAGTGCCCATGACACACACTCTTGGCAGGCTTGGACGACATGGTAATTCTGCATAGAGTATGGATAAGTATAGAAATGAGGTTGGTTAGGAATGAGGTCACCGTGGCTTACTTTGCTTCCAACCACTGACTAATTGTGGGCATGAGGAATGGGAAGCAATTAGAACTTCTTAATACAGGGTGGGGCACAAGAAGGTATACAGTACCGATCAGGTCATGTTTAGTCCTCTAGGTGCTTGAAATGCCCTCCATCAATGTTGCAATGCTCCTGCAACCTGCTCCCAACACTGTGACACAAATTCCAATTAGCATCAAGGTCAATAAATGCTTCTGAGATGAACACCTTCAATTTGTCTACAGTGCGAGGTCCTCCATTATCCAATCAGTACTGTATAGCTACTTTTGGCCCATCCTGTATGAAGAGCAAAAGAAAGGCTGTTAAGATACAAAGATGAGAGAAACACATTCCATCACATGCTCCTTAGCTTGGAGACCGGTACTGAAAATAGATTCCAAAGCTGAGCTCACATGCTCCTGAGCAAATTGAGTCCTGGAAGGGCTTCTGGGGTAGATGTTCCCAGGAAAATTATATAAATTTAAAAAATACAAATAGAAAGAAGAACTTGTACAAAACATAAAAACTAAAATGGCTCAAGGAAGTCCTAAGGGCCACATCTAAAAGTCCTGGAAAAATAAGAAAAAATTGCCTAGTGCCAGAAAGCCGACAAAGTAGCACCAGGCAGACCTTTCTAGTGTATTTGTGGAATTGAGAAGGTCCTCTCTAGGTCGCCGTAGGCCTTGCCTTGAACAATGAGGGTCATTGCAAAAAGCACTCAGCATGGCCCAATACCATTATCTACCTGACACCTTTGAGATTATGACTGTCAGCGGGAGCAATATATACCCAACATAGATTGTGGCACATATCTCACCCTTTTCCTATGCAGCCCACTCCTATGCATACATTTTACTCATAAGTAAATTCCACTGTGAGCAAGGTGGCTTACTCCCAGGGGAGGGGCACAGGATTGCAGACTTTTGTACTTTAGTTAAGCCTATTATGCTGCTTGTGTTGGCCTTCTCAAGAGCAATTTTACTGAACATTAATGATTCTGTGCTCATAAAGAAAAATGTACAGAGATGAATTACACAACAATACCTTCCACAGAAACACTCAATAAGTAGTCCTTTTTTTCTTTGCAACCTATTCCATTCATTGCATCTGCATCTGTGTGATGTGTGAGTGGGCATAAATAAGAGGAATTTAAGCACTTAATAGTTTAAGCCTGCTGGTATTGTGTTGTGTTGTCTTCAGCAAGCACCACAGCTACCATGGCAATTCGCCTTTGCGAATTTTAGTTAAACAGTGTTCTAGAAAATCTACTGCAAGTCCAATAGGACATCCGACTGGACTCTGTGTACACAAGAATCCACTGCTTATTTAACCAATCTGGTCAACAAATATCTTGGACGTTCTACATGGACACTTTTACTAATTAGGGACAGATGAACTGATTTGAACAAATAAATAAAACTATTAGATGTGGCCAGAATTTTGGCCTTTCTCTCTTAAAAAAACCAACAGAAATCTGTATATGGATTCCAATGCATGTATAAACCTAAAGCAACAATTCTGATCCCCTTGGATTGGTGTTCAGGGAATGGGGAGTGTTAATGAGGCAGCTACTTCCCTTGCCAGTGGAAAGGAGCTTTGCCGGTGCATGGCATGCCCTCTGCAGGAGTCTGTGGAACACCTGCCTAATGTTTTATACTCACATCCATACTGCTGCTCCTAGGTGCTAAATCAGGAAGACCCAGTGGCATGCTGGAGGCAGCCTTGGATCCATTGGATCCAAAGCCGATTTGCTCTCCAGACATGATCCCAGAGCAGATCCTTATCTACATCACTCTCATGCTCCTGTTGATATTTTGCCTTCCAGTGTAATCAGTGGTGAGAGGACTGGCAGATCCACAGGGAAAGAAAGGTAAAAGCTGCCACACTCTTGCCCTGGGTGGCAGAAGACAGAAGGAGCTCTGGAAATGGTGGATCATCTACCATAAATCTGTCCATCACCCACCCTATTTAGGATCACTTCTCCTGGCATTTAAAAATACAACAAAGCTGCACCACATACTCATGCTCAGACTGGTGGTTTTCATTGTGTCCTGAGGGTCCTTGGAAACAGAATTGCAGTTCTCAGCAAGGAATTCAGGAGTGGTAGACAAGCTTCCCTGAAATAAGACAGCTTGCACACCACTACCAATATGCCACTGCACTAGGTGTACTCTTGGCTGCAGTCCCAGACTCAGTTCAGACAGATTAAGGGGGAGATCTGGCTGGCCAAGGCAATGCATGCACCTTAAAATATGACCAGGAACCATCTGAAATGTATAAAAAACTCTTGTCAGACAAGGGCCCCAAAAGACAAAGACTGAAAACCTTCTGATTTAAAACAATGCCCTTTCCAACTTTATTTCAACTGGAGTGTGATGAAGCCAGAGATGATTCACCCTATAGAAGCTGCACACTGACTTCTAGATCTAGCTATGGCTACCCATTCATGGCCTCTGGAAGCTGATTTGAGTGATCTATGCTGGTCGCCGCCGTTTGGGGGCCATTTGGGGGCCAAGCGGGGGGCTGGGCTATCCAGGGGCTTTTGTTGAAATTGGCCCACCTGCCGTTGAATGTTAGGGAAGGGGGAGTTTCTAATTGCTTTTATAATTTTATTCTATTTTAATCTGTTTTTATGGAGTCATCCCTGGCCATGTCAACGTTTATGTTTCCTGGGGAGTGCGCGGGCGCCGCCATTGGCGTGGTCTTGGGCAATGGACGTAACAGCAGTGGGGGCTTAACGTGTCCGCGTAGAAGAAGGAGGGACAGATGGTTGACACCTATCCCTCCTTCTGGTTTTGCCTCCAGCCAGAGGGTGCCAGGTAGTCTTGTCAACCGCCCCTCGGGCCTGACGGTGCTGCTGCTCAATGCCAGGTCGGTCAATAATAAATCTTCCCTCATCCATGACTTGATTGTGGATGAGGGGGCCAACCTGGCTTGCATAACGGAGACCTGGGTGGGAGGGGGGGGGATGTTGCCCTCTCTCAACTGTGCCTGCCCGGGTATCTGCTTCAGCACTGTTCACGCCCGGAGGGGAGGGGAGGGGGGGTCGCTTTGGTTTACGGAGCCTCCATCTCTCTCACGGGACTTCCGGTCCCTTCGAGACCAGGGCTGGAGTGCCTCTACTTGGTGTTGGGCGACCGAGACAGATTGGGGATTCTGTTGGTGTACTGTGCACCCTTCTGCCCAACAGTCTCCCTGCCTGAGCTGACAGAGACCGTCTCGGACCTGGTGTTGAGGACCCCCAGGATGTTGGTCCTGGGGGACTTCAATCTCCATGCCGAGTCTGGTCTGACCGGGGCGGCTCAGGACTTCATGGCCTCCATGATGGCCATGGGGCTGTCTCAACATGTCTCCGGCCTGACCCATGAACGTGGACACACTCTGGACCTGGTTTTCTCGACAGGGCAGGAAGAGGGTGGTCTGAGGGTGAAGAATTTATGCTTGACTCCCGTCATCGTCAGATCACTTCCTGGTGAGGTTTGTGCTTGAGAGCGACCTCTCCCTCTGCAAGGTGCGGACCCGATTGTGTGGGTCCGCCCCCGGAGCCAGATGGATCCGGATGGATTCCTGAAGGCCCTGGGGGAGTTTCCAGCTGACAAGACTGGTGCTCCTGTCGAGGCTCTGGTCGAACTGTGGAACGGGGAGATGACCAGGGCTGTAGACACGATCGCTCCCAAGCGCCCTCTCCCACCGGGCAGAGTCCGCTCTTCCCCTTGGTATACTCCTGAATTGCGGGCGATGAAGCGGGTTGGGAGACAACTAGAGTGTAGGTGGAGGAGATCACGGGATGAATCTGACTGAATACACTTGAGAGCCCACTATCGGGCCTATACTGTGGCGGTGAGGGCGGCGAAAAAGAGGTTTTTTTCCGCTTCCATTGCCTCCTCACAATGCCGTCCGGCGGAGCTTTTTCGAGTGGTGCAAGGCCTGGTTTGCTCGGGTCCTAAGGAAGATCCGGTTCCACCCTCAAAGGCCCGCTGTGACGACTTTGCCAGGCATTTCAGGGAGAAAATCTCTCAGATTTGTCATGAGCTGGACACCACTAATGAATCAGAGGTTTCTGGGGAGACGCCAATGCTGCCGTCTGGTCCAGAATTATTGGATGAATTTCAGTTATTGCGGCCTGATGATGTGGACAAGGTGCTTGGACAAGTACGTCGCACCACTTGCCTATTGGACCCTTGCCCGTCTTGGTTAATAAATAATTCCAAGCACGGGATTGGGACCTGGATCTTGGAGGTGGTTAACGCTTCTCTGAGGGAGGGTTGGGTGCCTGCCCCTTTAAAGGAGGCGGCAGTCCGACCGGTCCTGAAGAAAGCATCACTGGATCCAGAGATGGCCACTAACTATAGACCTGTGGCCAACATCCCGTTTCTGGGCAAGGTGTTAGAGCGGGTGGTGGTGGGACAACTCCAAGCACTCTTGGATGAGACTGATTATCTAGACCCATTTCAGTCCAGCTTCAGACCCGGGTACGGTACTGAATCTGCCTTGGTCGCCCTGTATGATGACCTGTGCAGGGAGAAGGACAGGGGGAGTGCGTCCCTGTTGGTTCTCCTGGACCTCTCAGCAGCTTTCGATACCATCGACTATGGTATCCTTCTGGATAGGCTAGCGGGATTGGGGGTCGGAGGCACTGCTTTGCAGGGGTTTCGCTCCTATCTCAATGGCCGATTCCAGAAGATGGTGCTGGGGGACTATGGCTCTGCGCCATGGCAGCTATGCCATGGAGTACTGCAGGGGTCCATTTTGTCCCCTTTGCTGTTTAACATCTACATGAAACCGCTGGGAGAGGTCATCAGGAGGTGTGGGCTGAGGAATCATCAGTACGCTGATGATACCCAGCTCTACCTCTCGTTTTCCACCAATCCAGGTGAGGCAGTGGCTGTGCTGAACCAGTGCCTGGCCGAGGTAATGGGCTGGATGAGGGCCAATAAACTGAAGCTCAATCCAGACAAGACGGAGGTCCTGTTGGTTGGCGGATTGGGCTTCGGAGAGGGTGGATTTGACCTGGTCCTGAATGGGGTTGCACTCCCTCTTAGGGACAAGTTCCGCAGCTTGGGAGTGCTCCTCAACCCGGAGCTTTCATTGGAAGCTCAGGTGACAGCAGTGGCGAGGAGCACTTTCCTTCAGCTTCGGCTGATCCATCAGCTGCGCCCCTACCTGGAGTACGACTGCCTGGCGACAGTGACACACGCGCTGGTGACTTCCCACCTTGACTTCTGTAACGCGCTTTACGTGGGGCTACCCTTGAAGACGGTCCGGATACTTCAATTGGTTCAAAATAGAGCTGCCAGGCTGCTGATGGGGATGGGGTGTTATGTTCACATGACTCCAGTTCTCCGTCAGCTTCACTGGCTCCCCATTGAAGTCCGGGCCCAATTCAAGGTGTTGGTGATGACCTATAAAGCCCTAAACGGCTTGGGTCCTGGTTACCTGAAGGAGCGCTTACATCCATATATGCCCGGCCGCCCCTTGAGATCTGCAGGAGAGGCCCTTCTCCGGGAACCCTCCGTGAAAGAAATCAGGAGGGTAGGTACTCGGAGGAGGGCTTTCTCTGCGGTGGTGCCCCATCTATGGAATGCGCTCCCCAGAGAGGTCCGCTTGGCGCCGTCATTTGTTTTTCGGCGCCAGGCGAAGACCTTTTTATTTAAGCGTCATTTTAATTGTTAACAATATTTGCTTATTTATCTGGCCAGGGTGACTTCTTTTATATCCATGTAGCCTGAAGTGCCTGATCCTGCCTAATCTTGGAAGCTAAGCAGGGTCAGGCCTGGGCAGAAGTGGGATGGGTGACTTGAGTGTATGATTCTATGATTATTGCTGTCAACTGCCTAGAGAGCTTTGGCTATGGGTAGTATAAAAATGTAATAATAATAATAATAATAATAATAATAATAATAATAATAATAATGTTATTTATTTTATATTGCTAATTTTATATTGTTATTTTTGTATTTTATTGTATTTTATTTTGTGTTGTGAGCCACTCTGAGGCTTCGGCAAGGGGCGGCATAGAAATGTTTTAATAAATAATAATAATAAATAATAAATAGTTGCCTTTTTGGTCTATGTGTAGAGGCACCCTGTGTCTCAGAGGCCAGTGTGCAGGCCTTGCTCAAGAAGGACCTGGGCTAAAATTCCTCCCAAGCCCTTGGAGGTCTAGGGCAAGGGGCCATATTTATGTCTTCAGGGTGTTGCACTCTCTGTCCGGATATGCACGTGATAAATAAATAAGAAAATGCTCCATCAGTCCTTCTGTATCATGCACAACCAGCCATCCTTCCATGCATACAACCGAACTGCTGAAGAGCAATGACTGCTTTCAGACTGCTCCTGGTTTCTACAGTTGCAACCACCAAATGAAAAAAAAAAAAAAATCCTTGCAGCAAATTATACTCCCATATTCTCTTCTCTGTGTCCCAACTAGCTAACTGAAAGGTATGGATTGAAAGTGGATGTGCAGGCACTTCCCATAAGATAACTTTCTAGCTCGTATCATAATCTGTGCGAACACTTAATATTAATTTCCTGCAAACATTCAGTGCAAACAAGCTTGAAAATCGCATTCTAGCCAGTACAAACCAGACTGTTTGCAGAAGGCAACCACAAAAGGAACATGAAAATTACTTAAGTACATTTATTTTTTAAAAACTTAGTGAAAAATTGGTGGAAAGTTTGTGGAGTCTTTAAATAGCAAATGATGATGCTTTCCCAGCACATTCAGCACATCTCTGGAATTTACATCAATATGCTGAGCTGTTGGGAGCCCTTTAATAATGGTGTGTATCAAATTAATTTGCCACATGCAAGTCACTTGTTGCGAGTTTCATCCACAGATAAAAATCAAGGAAGGATCCAGAGAGGGGAAAAGCAATTCAAATTACTGTGGTTTAGCAGAAAAGAGGCCAGAAGTATAGGAAGGCATGCAAACCATTATAGCATGTGGTCTTCAAATCAGTTTCTTGCTCAGCAGAGCATTGTGCTAATGACCCCCTCACCTTTTATTTATTTATTTAAAACATTTCTATGCCGCCCCATCGCAATAAAGCCTCGGGGCGACTCACAAAACATCAATAAATAACAACACAATAAAACCCCAATACAATAAAACCCCAGTGCAATAAAACCTCAATAAAACCTCAGTGCATTCTCGGCTAAATTTTTTTTAAAAAACCTAGTTAGATAAATTAACAATTAAAATAAGTTTTAAATAAAAAGGTCTTAGCCTGGCGCCGAAAAACAAATAACGACGGCACTAGGTGGACCTCTCTGGGGTCCATAACAGTGATCCTGATAACACACAGTTCAGCATCCATTTAAATAATCTGCAGCACTACTATAAGTGGTGGAAATGGTTTCAATGACTCCTGGCAGGTGCTGCAAACCTCAGGCCCCATTCCAGTCTGCAGGCTTTTGGAATTGCTCTTATGAGTCTTGCACACACAGATGCTTGGCCAGGCTGTGTCTTTCCAACTCCACAGTTATGCTTGGAGTTTCTGTGACTGAGCTCACTGCTAGTGCCAGAAAAACTGGAGTAAGCACAGTGTAACCAGGCTACAGCTCACTCCCATACGAAGGTCAGAAGAGCCTTTTTATAGCCATTGTGCAGGACAGAGTAGTTGGAGGTCACCCAAGAGCTCTTGCACAATGCTTATTTCCCTCTTAACAGTCCTTCCCCCATAAGGCAAAGACTTTAGGCCATTTCAGGTATGCTGCAGTTTGGTACAGTAAGTGTGTTCAGGGAAGTTGCATGCTAACACCACCTTCCCTTTATGCATTACTACTCCTGGAGGAGAATTTTCTGAGGAGGAAAGTTGCCTGCATCTGTGGAGGCTGGAAAACCAGAGGCCAGAACCTTGTGAAGAGTCATCATGATACAAGAGGCTCTCCTCTTCAAAAAATCGCCCTTAGTAATGGGAACTCACAAGGACAGGGTAAGGTTAGAGCCCTGAGATGCAGAACTCTTAAATAGGGCTTTTACTAGTCAATCAGGCCAGTGGCACGCAGAGCTGATTTGAACATTTAGTTTTAGCCTCATCTTAATATTTTATCGTGGCCACATTTAGAGTTTTTTTACTGTTAGTCCAGTTGTTAGCCACCTTGGATGCTTATGCAGAAAGATGGGCTATACATGGGGCTTTTTTTTTTGTCATAGAACGCACCAGAATGGAATTTTCAATGGATTTTACTAAGTGATTTTGAATCGCCTGTCAGTGTAGCAGGTCAGCAGCAAACATCATTAACATAGTGCCTGAGGGCTGCTTTTGTGTCCTTTTGTGTCCGTGCTGATAGTGAGGGCTCCGCTGCTGCTCATCTTGGGACTGGTGTGTGTGGGCGCACGCTGCTTACTGCCGGCAGCGGCCATTATGTTTATATGTGTGACGGGAGTTCCAGCACCTTTTTTTTTTTTTACAAAAAAAGCACTGGCTATACATGGAAACAAATGAACAAACAAATAAGACAGTAAGAATTAAGAATAGAGTAATGGAGAAAGCAAAAACCAGTAGCAGACAAGAAGACTGGATAGTAGGGCAAACATGCCCAGCTTATTTCAACATTTATGTTACATATGCTATTTATGAAAAAACTAATTATATCCCTTATATAAGAAACAGAAACAGCACAGAACTGAATAGTTTGCATCAATTTCTGCTCTCTTGCCCATAGCCAAAAGGAAGGCATGACACTATCAAAGAGGAACAAACAGGAAGGATAAATATTACACTTTAATACATTCTTGTGTTTGCAAAATACAATGAACAGTCTGCTAGAAACTTCAGAAATTTTTCCAAGATCACCATTTTAAAAGCCAAAATATATTTTAATGCTCATTTTCCCATCCATACAATCCAGAGAAGGGACTAATTCCTGACACAAGATTTGCCAGTTGTTACACTCTACCTTTGTAGAAGCCTTGTTATACTGATGGAATGAGTCTCTGTTACTTGAGAGTCTCTGTTTCTGGAGATATGCCAGTGCAACTGTGCAGATATCTGTTGCAGTGCTACATCAGTATGTCTGTTCCATCTGTGCAGGAGCCAAACTGGTAGTAGGCTTGCAGGTGGGGCAGGGGTGGGGACTTACACCAAATGGACCTACACCAAATCATGCACTTCTCCAGACCCTGAACACACTCTCAAAGATGGCAAGACACTGAACCAAAGCCTAATACCTACCATTCCAGCCACAGAATTACAGAAGAGAGGTACCCCTTTGCTATGACAGACTATACAATTTAGTGCAACGTTCCAGCCCATCACAACATGCCACACCAACCATCACTGGGATCAAAGGGTGCGTCACTCTAGCCTCATGTGGCACACTTTTAGAACACACAGAGGGTAACTCTGGTGATAGGAACCATAGAAAAAGGCACACTTTGTACAAAGAGGTAGACTGGTGCACCTGCCACGATATATGGGATGGTCGGTAGGCAAGGAGGAATTGGAAAGGGTGGATCCTGAGGCCTGATGTGAAGTTGTCCAGCAGCCTGCCTACAAGACAAAAAAGTGTGTGTGTGTATGGCCAAGGGGCTGCCCACATAGACTGTCACAAGGTGAAGTGTGGCAAAAGAACTTGGCCCACACACAAACAGGTCTCCCCTGACTGGATCGTACAGCACGTTTTGCCAGGGGAGCCTGTGTGTGGGATGTGTCATATTCTGTCCTGAACTGGGGCCTGCGTTCCTCCTGCCTGTGTCAGCTGAACAGTTTTGCAGGGCTAAGCTGGGTGTAACTGATTGGGTCTTTGATTAGGTCTATAGGAAATTATAAATGTCTACTGTAATGGTGGAGTGAACAGGGTTCCCCTCTGTAAAGATGTAGTGTTGGTTTAAGTCCAGGAGCTTCTGTTCTTTTGCTTCTGTTGCTGTCCAGGCATGAAAAAGATGAGTGGTACACTTCTTGGCATTTGTCAAGCTGAGGCTTGAATTCACTGCCCTTGCTTCTCAGCCAAGAAGCAATGAACTGTTTGAAGCTGCCCCACTGAGGATGGCTTGTGACTACCCTTCCTGATGCCTCTACTTTCATGGCTAGAAAAACCATCCTTTTCTTTCTCAGTCAGCTGTGAATCTTTGCTTCAAGAAGAGCCTTGCATGCACTTTCTTTGCAAGCTCCTTCCTAAGAAGGGTGCTGTCTCCTATGCATCATCCTTCCTTCCCTTTGTGTTGTGTGATCAAAAAGGTTCTGGTGAGCAGTGGACATGGCCGATTTGGAGCCATCCCTGCCGGGCTTTGGAGGAACGGGTGGCATCTCCCTTTGAGACGGGAGCTCATGCAGTCGAGATGTGCTGTGTCACTATGATGTGTGGGGTGGGGCAGGAAGCCACCATGGGGGTATGTAATCATTTCCTCAAGTGCATCGGTTCCTTTTACGTTTGCCTGACATGGAGATATTGCCTCGCCACTCTCCCACAATCTGCATGGCATCAGCCTGTCATTCCTGAGTCACGCACCTCTATAGCAGTGATCCCTCGTTCTGCCTGGCGTGACTGGAGTATAGGGTTGCTGTGCAAACCTTATCCAACTATTCACAACCTGTAAATGTTGCAGTTCATTTTCAGTTCTGAATATTTTACTATCCTCTAGTCTGCTTCCTCCAGATGGCTTAAAAGGACACTTCTGCAGAATTAGTGTCATGCTTGGGCAGCAGCATAAATGGAATATACAATTCTTATGGTTTCTGGGGAATGCACAAAATATTTTGTTTAAAGAGGCAAAAGTCATGAGTCAAAATTCCAAACATGCCACGTGGATTTGTAGATTCTTTTATCACAGCAAAGCCACATTTAGGCCCAAGAGAAGTTTTGATGAAAAAGCCTTTATAAGGAATTCAAAAATACTGAATAATGATCTTAAGTACCTTTCACTCCTTTCAGGCATTTCTTTTTTTGTACAACACATTTCCTTGTCTCGGTTGTGTGTGGGCATAGTTTGCCTTTTGCAGAAGGAAGCTGTAGGACTTCTCTGGACCTTGTTTCATTCCCCCTTTTGAAACCGCACGATTTCCCTCTCTTTGTGCAAGGGCTCCACTGGCTCCATTCATTAACTTTGCAATGCACTGTAACAGAGGCACGACACAAGTAAGTCCAGCTAAATAGCCACCCAGACATGCTGAAGCTACACAGTATATTCTTTTCACACATTACACATCATGCATTTGTAGGAGGAAAGGGAAATCCATTCTACCAGTGGTTTCCATGCCCCTAAGCAAATGGCTAGCACTGCATCTTACCCACCTTCTAACCTTTCTTTTGTTCCTGTGCCTTTAACACAGTTTGATGTGCAGGCATTAGCAGGCAATAACAATGATTCCCGTGCTGTGAAAAGCATCACCTCTGCATACAGATGAAACTGATCTTATTGGCACAGGAATAGTACATTTATTTCTGGTCAGTTGGCAATCATAACACGGCATCATCTGAGATTTCAGTGTTGTAGAGGAAATCATAACCAGTTTGGTATATACTCAGGTGCCAAATGATTATATCATGTGTTTCAAATGTAAGCAGGGCATAAAACTTAGTAACAGAATTCCTACTACTTGCAGTAGTTTCCTTCTTGGAAAACTTTAGTGTATGTGTACATTTCATTAGCAGGAACTTCAGATTTCCTGTACTCTTTGAGATATATTAATTCAGTATTATATTAGCTGTTAGTGAGATTCATACCTGCTTGTGAAGGAAAACCAGAGCTGCTGAATCAATATGTTAAGCAGGCAATCTAAGAAGCTCAACTTCTAAAACTCACTAAGTTTAAATGAATGGGATATTTTGGAAAAAAAACATTTACTGAATTCAACCCTAGCATTTACTATGTTCAGCCATGGATGAGCTGATCCATTAAACACTGTTTTCTTCAGAATGAGGCCATTTCACAGTTCTTCACCCTTGACAACATTCTTATAATGTTTTATAGAGGAGGCAGTCCATGTGGCAAATTGGTAAGGCAAGAAAATGCATGCGTTGAATGTATATCTATGTCTAATCCTATGTCACTCAACCTGAAAGACTCCCAGGTAATACAACTAAGCAATGGGCCCATAGCTAAGAAACGATATGCTCTAGATGATACTAAGCAGGTGCGAAATAACCCAGAGTGTTGCTATGATTAGCTGTACTCATACCTTTTGATAGTAGCCTGGGGATAAACTCTTCGCACGAATAATTTGTTTCATGGCTCTCAGTGTGGTTGCTCTGCCTCATTCAGCCATGAATACAGAAAGAACCAGGTAGCTTATGTGTCAAATATCTTAATGAGAAAGAAAGTGTGTTTCTGAAATGCGTATTTTTACTTTTGTGTGTGGCTTTCCTTCTCTAACTTTAAAGCGCACATCTGCACAACCGATATGGCCATGAGGAATTCTCACAGAAGAGGTATATTGGATAGATCACTTACGAGAGATGATCTACTTACCAATGTCGCTGCATTCCATCGTGCTATTGTTGGGTTCCAGCCAGTCAGGGCAGCTTTCAAGGCACTTTCCAATGCGTAGGTAAAACCCATTTTTACACTTTGTGCAGAAATTTTTATTGAAGCAGGCTTCACAGTCAGCTTTACATTCTGAAGCACAAGAAATAATCAATTACTTCCTGCCATATTCTTCTATGCCTCATGTAGAATGTGTGAGATCATATGCATGATGGAGATACACTAGAGAGCAGCAGCTGAAGATGTAGGGGCCTACTGGCCTTTGGAGGACCACAACCTCACTGCCAACTCACATGCAGGAGAGCTGTGCAGGAGTGACAACCATGAAGCTGGACTGCTGTCAACTTACTTTGGACGGGAAAGATATGGTCTATTCCTTGCAATGCATCTGCTTCTCACTATGCTTATCCTATGAAGGTTAGATATATACTGATATATTTGTTTGACTGGCAATGCATCATTTTCTGCACTGGATAGGAACTAGTTATGGCACTTTGTAAGAGAAGCTGGCTATCACAGCACACATTATGTAGTACTTACAACTGCACAGAAGCCACTTCCTGCCCATACCCATAGTGGGCTTCTACCTCTTTTAAAGTTCAATTTTTCCTTAATAATAGTGGCAATGATATTGATGCAACCAACACACACTGAACATAATACAGGTCTGTGCTATGCTTTATAAAAATAGAGCAGATAGCCGACCTTGCAAGTCTGGCAAGGAACAAACAGACGAGAGGACGCAAAGAATGCTGCTATCTGCCAAATGTGTTGGGAGAGTGGCAGGGAGGTGGCTCCTTCCTTGCAGAAAAAGATGCAGTGAACCTTATTACAGGGAACAGCTGCCTACCTTTCGCTGCTGATCCCAGTCAACTGGGTGCTATTCTTGCACCTTAGAGCACGTTTTAACATGGTCATAAACTGCAATAGTTATAAATGGCTTATGACTGGGTAATTGGCTCTGTGTAAGATAGTGCTTAGGACCAGTTACTCTTGAGACACAGCTGTTGGCATGATCATGGATCCCCTAGGAGACATGTACTGAAAATATCTAGAATAAATTGGGCTATGGGTTTTTTGTTTTTTGCTTTTTTGGCAACAGCTGTGTTTTGCACATATATTTACCATAAAGTGACCCTGAAATGAGTATCTGCATCTGCTATGGATGTCTGAGCAATCACAAATAATTCTTATGGCTCATGTGTGATTTCCAAAGTCCAAGGGTTTTGATTACCAAATACCAAGATGGGACAAAAGCTATTTGCAACTTTCCTCCTCAACTTACTTATACACTCGTTTCTTTCTGG